>NC_139353.1:42695275-42797775 GCF_055883805.1 Amblyomma maculatum
GCTTTCGCGTATGGCTCACCCGAAACCGTGCTGTCCCCATTGGGTTGCATGATAAAACACGCACCAGTGCCAGGCAGTTTCTCGGTTTCGGCATATAATTCCTTTCGTATCGGTTCTTCGAATACATTTCTTTACTCAGGATGCAGGCCCATTCATCTTGCACATATTAAATAAAACATTTTCCTAAATACGCGCCTATATTGCGAGAAATTCTCTTATAAAAATGCGTGTCGTTAAGCCAGAACGGTGTTTTTTGCATCTCGTTGAGCCGAAAGCCATGAGAGGTCTCAATAAACAATGTTATGGCGTGCGAACCTTTGGAAGACAGTGAGCCGGAAGGCGGCGCCGCTTTCGCATATGGCTCACCCGAAACCGCGCTGTCGCCATTGGGTTGCATGATAAAACACGCACCAATGCCAGGCAGTTTCTCGGTTTCGGCATATAATTCCTTTCGCGTCGGTTCTACGAATACATTGGTTTGCTCGGGATACAGGCCTATTCATTTTGCACGCAATAAGTAAAGCATTTTCTTAAATACGCGCCGATATTGCGAGAAATTCTTTGATAAAAATGCGTGTCGTTAGGCCAGAACTGCGTTTTTTGCATCTCCTTGAGGCGAAAGCCAAGAGAGGTCTCAGTAAACAAAGTTAAGGCGTGCGAACCTTTTGAAGACAGTGAGCCGGAAGGCGGCGCCGCTTTCGCGTATGGCTCACCCGAAACCGTGCTATCGCCATTGGGTTGCATGATAAAACACGCACCTATGCCAGGCAGTTTCTCGGTTTCGGCATATAATTCCTTTCGCGTCGGTTCTTCGAATACATTGGTTCGCTCAGGATACAGGCCTATTCATTTTGCACGCAATAAGTAAAGCATTTTCTTAAATACGCGCCTATATTGCGAGAAATTCTTTGATAAAAATGCGTGTCGTTAGGCCAGAACTGCGTTTTTTGCATCTCCTTGAGGCGAAAGCCAAGAGAGGTCTCAGTAAACAATGTTATGGCGTGCGAACCTTTTGAAGACAGTGAGCCGGAAGGCGGCGCCGCTTTCGCGTATGGCTCACCCGAAACCGTGCTGTCGCCATTGGGTTGCATGATAAAACACGCACCTATGCCAGGCAGTTTCTCGGTTTCGGCATATAATTCCTTTCGCGTCGGTTCTTCGAATACGTTGGTTTACTCAGGATGCAGGCCTATTCATTTTGCACGCAATAAGTAAAGCATTTTCTTAAATACGCGCCTATATTGCGAGAAATTCTTTGATAAAAATGCGTGTCGTTAGGCCAGAACTGCGTTTTTTGCATCTCGTTGAGGCGAAAGCCATGAGAGGTCTCAGTAAACAACGTTATGGCGTGCGAACCTTTGGAAGACAGTGAGCCGGAAGGCGGCGCCGCTTTCGCGTATGGCTCACCCGAAACCATGCTGTCGCCATTGGGTTGCATGATAAACATGCACCAACGCCAGGCAGTTTCTCGGTTTCGGCATATAATTCCTTTCGTGTCGGTTCTTCGAATACATTTCTTTACTCAGGATGCAGGCCTATTCATTTTGCACGCAATAAGTAAAGCATTTTCTTAACTACGCGCCTATATTGCGAGAAATTCTCTGATAAAGATGCGTGTCGTTAGGCCAGAACTGCGTTTTTTGCATCTCGTTGAGGCGAAAGCCATGAGAGGTCTCAGTAAACAACGTTATGGCGTGCGAACCTTTGGAAGACAGTGAGCCGGAAGGCGGCGCCGCTTTCGCGTACGGCTCACCCGAAACCATGCTGTCGCCATTGGGTTGCATGATAAACATGCACCAACGCCAGGCAGTTTCTCGGTTTCGGCATATAATTCCTTTCGTATCGGTTCTTCGAATACATCTATTTACTCAGGATGCAGGCCCATTCATTTTGCACATATTAAATAAAGCATTTTCTTAAACAGGCGCCTATATTGCCAGAAATTCTGTGACAAAAATAAGTGTCGTAAGGCCAGAAGAGCGTTTTTTGCATCTCGTTGAGGCGAAAGCCACGAGAGGTCTCAGTAAACAAAGTTATGGCGTGCGAACCTTTGGAAGACAGTCAGCCGGAAGGCGGCGCCGCTTTCGCGTATGGCTCACCCGAAACTGTGCTGTCGCATTGGGTTGCATGATAAAACACGCACCAATGCCAGGCTGTTTCTCGGTTTCGTCATATAATTCCTTTCGTATCGGTTCTTCGAGTACATTTCTTTACTCAGCATGCAGGCCCATTCATCTTGCACATATTAAATAAAGCATTTTCCTAAATACGCGCCTATATTGCGAGAAATTCTCTGCTAAAGATGCGCGTCGTTAGGCCAGAACAGCGTTTTTTGCATATCGTCGAGGCGAAAGCCATGAGAGGTCTCAGTAAACGTTATGGTTTTCGAACCTTTGGAACACATTGGGCCGGGAGGCGGCGCCGCTTTCGCGTATGGCTCACCCGAAACCTTGCTTTCGCCATTGGGTTGCATGATAAAACACCCACCAATGCCAGGCAGTTTCTAGGTTTCGGCATAATATTCCTTTCGTATCGCTTCTTCGAATACATTTCTTTAATCAGGATGCAGGCCCATTCATTTTGCACATATTAAATAAAGCATTTTCTTAAATACGCACCTATATTGCGAGAAATTCTCTGATAAATATGCGTGTGGTTAGGCTAGAACAGCGTTTTTTGCATCTCGTTGAGGCGAAAGCCATGAGAGGTCTCAGTAAACAAAGTTATGGCGTGCCAACCTTTGGAAGACAGTGAGCCAGAAGGCGGCGCCGCTTTCGCGTATGGCTCACCCGAAACCGTGCTGTCGCAATTGGGTTGCATGATAAAACACGCACCAATGCCAGGCAGTTTCTCGGTTTCGGCATATAATTCCTTTCGTATCTGTTCCTCGAATACATTTCTTTACTCACGATGCAGGCCCATTCATATTGCACATATTAAATAAAGTATTTTCCTAAGTACGCGCCTATATTGCGAGAAATTCTCTGCTAAAAATGCGTGTCGTTAGGCCAGAACAGCATTTTTTGCATATCGTCGAGGCGAAAGCCATGAGAGGTCTCAGTGAACAAAGTTATGGCGTGCGAACCTTTGGAAGACAGTGTGCTGGAAGGCGGCGCCGCTTTCGCATATGGCTCACCCGAAACCGCACTGTCGCCATTGGGTTGCATGATAAAACACGCACCAATGCCAGGCTGTTTCTCGGTTTCGGCATATAATTCCTTTCGTATCGGTTCTTCGAATACATTTATTTACTCAGGATGCAGGCCCATTCATCTTGCACGTATTAAATAAAGTATTTTCCTAAATACGCGCCTATATTTTGTGAAATTCTCATCTAAAAATGCGTGTCGTTAGGCCAGAACAGCATTTTTTGCATATCGTCGAGGCGAAAGCCATGAGAGGTCTCAGTAAACGTTATGGTTTTCGAACCTTTGGAACACAGTGGGCCGGAAGGCGGCGCCGTTTTCGCGTATGGCTCACCCGAAACCGTGCTGTCGCCATTGGGTTGCATGATAAAACACGCACCAGTGCCAGGCAGTTTCTCGGTTTCGGCATATAATTCCTTTCGTATCGGTTCTTCGAATACATTTCTTTACTCAGGATGCAGGCCCATTCATCTTGCACATATTAAATAAAACATTTTCCTAAATACGCGCCTATATTGCGAGAAATTCTCTTATAAAAATGCGTGTCGTTAAGCCAGAACGGTGTTTTTTGCATTTCGTTGAGCCGAAAGCCATGAGAGGTCTCAGTAAACAATGTTATGGCGTGCGAACCTTTGGAAGACAGTGAGCCGGAAGGCGGCGCCGCTTTCGCGTATGGCTCACCCGAAACCGTGCTGTCGCCATTGGGTTGCATGTTAAAACACGCACTAATGCCAGGCAGTTTCTCGGTTTCGGCATATAATTCCTTTCGTATCGGTTCTTCGAATACATGTCTTTACTCAGGATGCAGGCCCATTCATTTTGCACATAATAAATAAAGCATTTTCTTAAACAGGCGCCTATATTGTGAGAAGTTCTCTGACAAAAATGCGTGTGGTTAGGCCAGAACAGCGTTTTTTGCATCTCGTTGAGGCGAAAGCCACGGGAGGTCTCAGTAAACAAAGTTATGGGAACCTTTGGAAGAAAGTCAGCCGGAAGGCGGCGCCGCTTTCGCGTATGGCTCACCCGAAACCGCGCTGTCGCCATTGGGTTGCATGATAAAACACGCACCAATGCCAGGCTGTTTCTCGGTTTCGGCATATAATTCCTTTCGTATCGGTTCTTCGAATACATTTCTTTACTCAGCATGCAGGCCCATTCATCTTGCACATATTAAATAAAGTACTTTCCTAAATACGCGCCTATATTGCGAGAAATTCTCTGCTAAAAATGCGTGTCGTTAGGCCAGAACAGCATTTTTTGCATATTATCGATGCGAAAGCCATGAGAGGTCTCAGTAAACGTTATGGTTTTCGAACCTTTGGAACACAGTGGGCCGGAAGGCGGCGCCGCTTTCGCGTATGGCTCACCCGAAACCATGCTGTCGCCATTGGGTTGCATGATAAACATGCACCAACGCCAGGCAGTTTCTCGGTTTCGGCATATAATTCCTTTCGTATCGGTTCTTCGAATACATTTCTTTACTCAGCATGCAGGCCCATTCATTTTGCACATATTAAATAAAGTATTTTCCTAAATACGCGCCTATATTGCGAGAAATTCTCTGCTAAAAATGCGTGTCGTTAGGCCAGAACAGCATTTTTTGCATATCGTCGAGGCGAAAGCCATGAGAGGTCTCAGTGAACAAAGTTATGGCGTGCGAACCTTTGGAAGACAGTGTGCTGGAAGGCGGCGCCGCTTTCGCATATGGCTCACCCGAAACCGCACTGTCGCCATTGGGTTGCATGATAAAACACGCACCAATGCCAGGCTGTTTCTCGGTTTCGGCATATAATTCCTTTCGTATCGGTTCTTCGAATACATTTATTTACTCAGGATGCAGCCCCATTCATCTTGCACGTATTAAATAAAGTATTTTCCTAAATACGCGCCTATATTGTGAGAAATTCTCTGCTAAAAATGCGTGTCGTTAGGCCAGAACAGCATTTTTTGCATATCGTCGAGGCGAAAGCCATGAGAGGTCTCAGTAAACGTTATGGTTTTCGAACCTTTGGAACACAGTGGGCCGGAAGGCGGCGCCGCTTTCGCGTATGGCTCACCCGAAACCGTGCTGTCGCCATTGGGTTGCATGATAAAACACGCACCAGTGCCAGGCAGTTTCTCGGTTTCGGCATATAACTCCTTTCGTATCGGTTCTTCGAATACATTTCTTTACTCAGGATGCAGGCCCATTCATCTTGCACATATTAAATAAAACATTTTCCTAAATACGCGCCTATATTGCGAGAAATTCTCTTATAAAAATGCGTGTCGTTAAGCCAGAACGGTGTTTGTTGCATCTCGTTGAGCCGAAAGCCATGAGAGGTCTCAGTAAACAATGTTATGGCGTGCGAACCTTTGGAAGACAGTGAGCCGGAAGGCGGCGCCGCTTTCGCGTATGGCTCACCCGAAACCGTGCTGTCGCCATTGGGTTGCATGTTAAAACACGCACTAATGCCAGGCAGTTTCTCGGTTTCGGCATATAATTCCTTTCGTATCGGTTCTTCGAATGCATGTCTTTACTCAGGATGCAGGCCCATTCATTTTGCACATAATAAATAAAGCATTTTCTTAAACAGGCGCCTATATTGTGAGAAATTCTCTGACAAAAATGCGTGTGGTTAGGCCAGAACAGCGTTTTTTGCATCTCGTTGAGGCGAAAGCCACGGGAGGTCTCAGTAAACAAAGTTATGGGAACCTTTGGAAGAAAGTCAGCCGGAAGGCGGCGCCGCTTTCGCGTATGGCTCACCCGAAACCGCGCTGTCGCCATTGGGTTGCATGATAAAACACGCACCAATGCCAGGCTGTTTCTCGGTTTCGGCATATAATTCCTTTCGTATCGGTTCTTCGAATACATTTTTTTACTCAGGATGCAGGCCCATTCATTTTGCACATATTAAATAAAGCATTTTCTCAAATAGGCGCCTATATTGCCAGAAATTCTGTGACAAAAATAAGTGTCGTTAGGCCAGAACAGCGTTTTTTGCATCTCGTTGAGGCGAAAGTCATGAGAGGTCTCAGTAAACAAAGTTATGGCGTGCGAACCTTTGGAAGACAGTCAGCCGGAAGGCGGCGCCGCTTTCGCGTATGGCTCACCCGAAACCGTGCTGTCGCATTGGGTTGCATGATAAAACACGCACCAATGCCAGGCTGTTTCTCGGTTTCGTCATATAATTCCTTTCGTATCGGTTCTTCGAATACATTTCTTTACTCAGCATGCAGGCCCATTCATCTTGCACATATTAAATAAAGCATTTTCCTAAATACGCGCCTATATTGCGAGAAATTTTCTGCTAAAGATGCGCGTCGTTAGGCCAGAACAGCGTTTTTTGCATATCGTCGAGGCGAAAGCCATGAGAGGTCTCAGTAAACGTTATGGTTTTCGAACCTTTGGAACACATTGGGCCGGGAGGCGGCGCCGCTTTCGCGTATGGCTCACCCGAAACCGTGCTTTCGCCATTGGGTTGCATGATAAAACACCCACCAATGCCAGGCAGTTTCTCGGTTTCGGCATAATATTCCTTTCGTATCGGTTCTTCGAATACATTTCTTTAATCAGGATGCAGGCCCATTCATTTTGCACATATTAAATAAAGCATTTTCTTAAATACGCACCTATATTGCGAGAAATTCTCTGATAAAAATGCGTGTGGTTAGGCCAGAACAGCGTTTTTTGCATCTCGTTGAGGCGAAAGCCTTGAGAGGTCTCAGTAAACAAAGTTATGGCGTGCCAACCTTTGGAAGACAGTGAGCCAGAAGGCGGCGCCGCTTTCGCGTATGGCTCACCCGAAACCGTGCTGTCGCAATTGGGTTGCATGATAAAACACGCACCAATGCCAGGCTGTTTCTCGGTTTCGGCATATAATTCCTTTCGTATCGGTTCTTCGAATACATTTCTTTACTCAGCATGCAGGCCCATTCATTTTGCACATATTAAATAAAGTATTTTCCTAAATACGCGCCTATATTGCGAGAAATTCTCTGCTAAAAATGCGTGTCGTTAGGCCAGAACAGCATTTTTTGCATATCGTCGAGGCGAAAGCCATGAGAGGTCTCAGTAAACGTTATGGTTTTCGAACCTTGCGAACACAGTGGGCCGGAAGGCGGCGCCGCTTTCGCGTATGGCTCACCCGAAACCGTGCTGTCGCCAGTGGGTTGCATGATAAAACAAGCACCAGTGCCAGGCAGTTTCTCGGTTTCGGCATATAATTCCTTTCGTATCGGTTCTTCGAATACATTTCTTTACTCAGGATGCAGGCCCATTCATCTTGCACATATTAAATAAAACATTTTCCTAAATACGCGCCTATATTGCGAGAAATTCTCTTATAAAAATGCGTGTCGTTAAGCCAGAACGGTGTTTTTTGCATCTCGTTGAGGCGAAAGCCAAGAGGTCTCAGTAAACAATGTTATGGCGTGCGAACGTTTGGAAGACAGTGAGCCGGAAGGCGGCGCCGCGTTCGCGTATGGCTCACCCGAAACCGCGCTGTCGCCATTGGGTTGCATGATAAAACACGCACCAATGCCAGGCAGTTTCTCGGTTTCGGCATATAATTCCTTTCGCGTTGGTTCTTCGAATACATTGGTTTGCTCAGGATACAGGCCTATTCATTTTGCACGCAATAAGTAAAGCATTTTCTTAAATACGCGCCTATATTGCGAGAAATTCTTTGATAAAAATGCGTGTCGTTAGGCCAGAACTGCGTTTTTTGCATATTATCGAGGCGAAAGCCATGAGAGGTCTCAGTAAACGTTATGGTTTTCGAACCTTTGGAACACAGTGGGCCGGAAGGCGGCGCCGCTTTTGCGTATGGCTCACCCGAAACCGCGCTGTCCCCATTGGGTTGCATGATAAAACACGCACCAGTGCCAGGCAGTTTCTCGGTTTCGGCATATAATTCCTTTCGCGTTGGTTCTTCGAATACATTGGTTTGCTCAGGATACAGGCCTATTTATTTTGCACGCAATAAGTAAAGCATTTTCTTAAATACGCGCCTATATTGCGAGAAATTCTCTGCTAAAAATGCGTGTCGTTAGGCCAGAACAGCATTTTTGCATATTATCGAGGCGAAAGCCATGAGAGGTCTCAGTAAACGTTATGGTTTTCGAACCTTTGGAACACAGTGGGCCGGAAGGCGGCGCCGCTTTCGCGTATGGCTCACCCGAAACCGTGCTGTCCCCATTGGGTTGCATGATAAAACACGCAGCAGATGCCAGGCAGTTTCTCGGTTTCGGCATATAATTCCTTTCGTATCGGTTCTTCGAATACATTTCTTTACTCAGGATGCAGGCCCATTCATCTTGCACATAATAAATAAAACATTTTCCTAAATACGCGCCTATATTGCGAGAAATTCTCTTATAAAAATGCGTGTCGTTAAGCCAGAACGGTGTTTTTTGCATCTCGTTGAGCCGAAAGCCATGAGAGGTCTCAGTAAACAATGTTATGGCGTGCGAACCTTTGGAGGACAGTGAGCCGGAAGGCGGCGCCGCTTTCGCATATGGCTCACCCGAAACCGCGCTGTCGCCATTGGGTTGCATGATAAAACACGCACCAATGCCAGGGAGTTTCTCGGTTTCGGCATATAATTCCTTTCGCGTCGGTTCTTCGAATACGTTGGTTTACTCAGGATGCAGGCCTATTCATTTTGCACGCAATAAGTAAAGCATTTTCTTAAATACGCGCCTATATTGCGAGAAATTCTTTGATAAAAATGCGTGTCGTTAGGCCAGAACTGCGTTTTTTGCATCTCGTTGAGGCGAAAGCCATGAGAGGTCTCAGTAAACAACGTTATGGCGTGCGAACCTTTGGAAGACAGTGAGCCGGAAGGCGGCGCCGCTTTCGCGTACGGCTCACCCGAAACCATGCTGTCGCCATTGGGTTGCATGATAAACATGCACCAACGCCAGGCAGTTTCTCGGTTTCGGCATATAATTCCTTTCGTATCGGTTCTTCGAATACATCTATTTACTCAGGATGCAGGCCCATTCATTTTGCACATATTAAATAAAGCATTTTCTTAAATAGGCGCCTATATTGCCAGAAATTCTGTGACAAAAATAAGTGTCGTAAGGCCGGAACAGCGTTTTTTGAATCTCGTTGAGGCGAAAGCCATGAGAGGTCTCAGTAAACAAAGTTATGGCGTGCGAACCTTTGGAAGACAGTCAGCCGGAAGGCGGCGCCGCTTTCGCGTATGGCTCACCCGAAACCGTGCTGTGGCATTGGGTTGCATGGTAAAACACGCACCAATGCCAGGCTGTTTCTCGGTTTCGTCTAATAATTCCTTTCGTATCGGTTCTTCGAATACATTTCTTTACTCAGCATGCAGGCCCATTCATCTTGCACATATTAAATAAAGCATTTTCCTAAATACGCGCCTATATTGCGAGAAATTCTCTGCTAAAGATGCGCGTCGTTAGGCCAGAACAGCGTTTTTTGCATATCGTCGAGGCGAAAGCCATGAGAGGTCTCAGTAAACGTTATGGTTTTCGAACCTTTGGAACACATTGGGCCGGGAGGCGGCGCCGCTTTCGCGTATGGCTCACCCGAAACCGTGCTGTCGCAATTCGGTTGCATGATAAAACACGCACCAATGCCAGGCAGTTTCTCGGTTTCGGCATATAATTCCTTTCGTATCTGTTCCTCGAATACATTTCTTTACTCACGATGCAGGCCCATTCATATTGCACATATTAAATAAAGCATTTTCTTAAATAGGCGCCTATATTGCGAGAAGTTATCTGACAAAAATAAGTGTCGTTAGGCCAGAACTGCGTTTTTTGCATCTCGTTGAGGCGAAAGCCATGAGAGGTCTCAGTGAACAAAGTTATGGCGTGCGAACCTTTGGAAGACAGTGAGCCGGAAGGCGGCGCCGCTTTCGCGTATGGCTGACCCGAAACCATGCTGTCGCCATTGGGTTGCATGATAAACATGCACCAACGCCAGGCAGTTTCTCGGTTTCGGCATATAATTCCTTTCGTATCGGTTCTTCGAATACATTTCTTTACTCAGCATGCAGGCCCATTCATTTTGCACATATTAAATAAAGTATTTTCCTAAATACGCGCCTATATTGCGAGAAATTCTCTGCTAAAAATGCGTGTCGTTAGGCCAGAACAGCATTTTTTGCATATCGTCGAGGCGAAAGCCATGAGAGGTCTCAGTGAACAAAGTTATGGCGTGCGAACCTTTGGAAGACAGTGTGCTGGAAGGCGGCGCCGCTTTCGCATATGGCTCACCCGAAACCGCACTGTCGCCATTGGGTTGCATGACAAAACACGCACCAATGCCAGGCTGTTTCTCGGTTTCGGCATATAATTCCTTTCGTATCGGTTCTTCGAATACATTTATTTACTCAGGATGCAGGCCCATTCATCTTGCACGTATTAAATAAAGTATTTTCCTAAATACGCGCCTATATTGTGAGAAATTCTCTGCTAAAAATGCGTGTCGTTAGGCCAGAACAGCATTTTTTGCATATCGTCGAGGCGAAAGCCATGAGAGGTATCAGTAAACGTTATGGTTTTCGAACCTTTGGAACACAGTGGGCCGGAAGGCGGCGCCGCTTTCGCGTATGGCTCACCCGAAACCGTGCTGTCGCCATTGGGTTGCATGATAAAACACGCACCAGTGCCAGGCAGTTTCTCGGTTTCGGCATATAATTCCTTTCGTATCGGTTCTTCGAATACATTTCTTTACTCAGGATGCAGGCCCATTCATCTTGCACATATTAAATAAAACATTTTCCTAAATACGCGCCTATATTGCGAGAAATTATCTTATAAAAATGCGTGTCGTAAAGCCAGAACGGTGTTTTTTGCATCTCGTTGAGCCGAAAGCCATGAGAGGTCTCAGTAAACAAAGTTAAGGCGTGCGAACCTTTTGAAGACAGTGAGCCGGAAGGCGGCGCCGCTTTCGCGTATGGCTCACCCGAAACCGTGCTATCGCCATTGGGTTGCATGATAAAACACGCACCTATGCCAAGCAGTTTCTCGGTTTCGGCATATAATTCCTTTCGCGTCGGTTCTTCGAATACGTTGGTTTACTCAGGATGCAGGCCTATTCATTTTGCACGCAATAAGTAAAGCATTTTCTTAAATACGCGCCTATATTGCGAGAAATTCTTTGATAAAAATGCGTGTCGTTAGGCCAGAACTGCGTTTTTTGCATGTCGTTGAGGCGAAAGCCATGAGAGGTCTCAGTAAACAACGTTATGGCGTGCGAACCTTTGGAAGACAGTGAGCCGGAAGGCGGCGCCGCTTTCGCGTACGGCTCACCCGAAACCATGCTGTCGCCATTGGGTTGCATGATAAACTTGCACCAACGCCAGGCAGTTTCTCGGTTTCGGCATATAATTCCTTTCGTATCGGTTCTTCGAATACATCTATTTACTCAGGATGCAGGCCCATTCATTTTGCACATATTAAATAAAGTATTTTCCTAAATACGCGCCTATATTGCGAGAAATTCTCTGCTAAAAATGCGTGTCGTTAGGCCAGAACAGCATTTTTTGCATATCGTCGAGGCGAAAGCCATGAGAGGTCTCAGTGAACAAAGTTATGGCGTGCGAACCTTTGGAAGACAGTGTGCTGGAAGGCGGCGCCGCTTTCGCATATGGCTCACCCGAAACCGCACTGTCGCCATTGGGTTGCATGACAAAACACGCACCAATGCCAGGCTGTTTCTCGGTTTCGGCATATAATTCCTTTCGTATCGGTTCTTCGAATACATTTATTTACTCAGGATGCAGGCCCATTCATCTTGCACGTATTAAATAAAGTATTTTCCTAAATACGCGCCTATATTGTGAGAAATTCTCTGCTAAAAATGCGTGTCGTTAGGCCAGAACAGCATTTTTTGCATATCGTCGAGGCGAAAGCCATGAGAGGTCTCAGTAAACGTTATGGTTTTCGAACCTTTGGAACACAGTGGGCCGGAAGGCGGCGCCGCTTTCGCGTATGGCTCACCCGAAACCGTGCTGTCGCCATTGGGTTGCATGATAAAACACGCACCAGTGCCAGGCAGTTTCTCGGTTTCGGCATATAATTCCTTTCGTATCGGTTCTTCGAATACATTTCTTTACTCAGGATGCAGGCCCATTCATCTTGCACATATTAAATAAAACATTTTCCTAAATACGCGCCTATATTGCGAGAAATTATCTTATAAAAATGCGTGTCGTAAAGCCAGAACGGTGTTTTTTGCATCTCGTTGAGCCGAAAGCCATGAGAGGTCTCAGTAAACATTGTTATGGCGTGCGAACCTTTGGAAGACAGTGAGCCGGAAGGCGGCGCCGCTTTCGCGTATGGCTCACCCTAAACCGTGCTGTCGCCATTGGGTTGCATGATAAAACACGCACCAGTGCCAGGCAGTTTCTCGGTTTCGGCATATAATTCCTTTCGTATCGGTTCTTCGAATACATGTCTTTACTCAGGATGCAGGCCCATTCATTTTGCACATAATAAATAAAGCATTTTCTTAAACAGGCGCCTATATTGTGAGAAATTCTCTGACAAAAATGCGTGTGGTTAGGCCAGAACAGCGTTTTTTGCATCTCGTTGAGGCGAAAGCCACGGGAGGTCTCAGTAAACAAAGTTATGGGAACCTTTGGAAGAAAGTCAGCTGGAAGGCGGCGCCGCTTTCGCGTATGGCTCACCCGAAACCGCGCTGTCGCCATTGGGTTGCATGATAAAACACGCACCAATGCCAGGCTGTTTCTCGGTTTCGGCATATAATTCCTTTCGTATCGGTTCTTCGAATACATTTCTTTACTCAGCATGCAGGCCCATTCATCTTGCACATATTAAATAAAGTACTTTTCTAAATACGCGCCTATATTGCGAGAAATTCTCTGCTAAAAATGCGTGTCGTTAGGCCAGAACAGCATTTTTTGCATATTATCGATGCGAAAGCCATGAGAGGTCTCAGTAAACGTTATGGTTTTCGAACCTTTGGAACACAGTGGGCCGGAAGGCGGCGCCGCTTTCGCGTATGGCTCACCCGAAACCGTGCTGTCCCCATTGGGTTGCATGATAAAACACGCACCAGTGCCAGGCAGTTTCTCGGTTTCGGCATATAATTCCTTTCGTATCGGTTCTTCGAATACATTTCTTTACTCAGGATGCAGGCCCATTCATCTTGCACATATTAAATAAAACATTTTCCTAAATACGCGCCTATATTGCGAGAAATTCTCTTATAAAAATGCGTGTCGTTAAGCCAGAACGGTGTTTTTTGCATCTCGTTGAGCCGAAAGCCATGAGAGGTCTCAGTAAACAATGTTATGGCGTGCGAACCTTTGGAAGACAGTGAGCCGGAAGGCGGCGCCGCTTTCGCATATGGCTCACCCGAAACCGCGCTGTCGCCATTGGGTTGCATGATAAAACACGCACCAATGCCAGGCAGTTTCTCGGTTTCGGCATATAATTCCTTTCGCGTCGGTTCTTCGAATACATTGGTTTGCTCGGGATACAGGCCTATTCATTTTGCACGCAATAAGTAAAGCATTTTCTTAAATACGCGCCTATATTGCGAGAAATTATTTGATAAAAATGCGTGTCGTTAGGCCAGAACTGCGTTTTTTGCATCTCCTTGAGGCGAAAGCTAAGAGAGGTCTCAGTAAACAAAGTTAAGGCGTGCGAACCTTTTGAAGACAGTGAGCCGGAAGGCGGCGCCGCTTTCGCGTATGGCTCACCCGAAACCGTGCTATCGCCATTGGGTTGCATGATAAAACACGCACCTATGCCAGGCAGTTTCTCGGTTTCGGCATATAATTCCTTTCGCGTCGGTTCTTCGAATACGTTGGTTTACTCAGGATGCAGGCCTATTCATTTTGCACGCAATAAGTAAAGCATTTTCTTAAATACGCGCCTATATTGCGAGAAATTCTTTGATAAAAATGCGTGTCGTTAGGCCAGAACTGCGTTTTTTGCATGTCGTTGAGGCGAAAGCCATGAGAGGTCTCAGTAAACAACGTTATGGCGTGCGAACCTTTGGAAGACAGTGAGCCGGAAGGCGGCGCCGCTTTCGCGTACGGCTCACCCGAAACCATGCTGTCGCCATTGGGTTGCATGATAAACTTGCACCAACGCCAGGCAGTTTCTCGGTTTCGGCATATAATTCCTTTCGTATCGGTTCTTCGAATACATCTATTTACTCAGGATGCAGGCCCATTCATTTTGCACATATTAAATAAAGCATTTTCTTAAATAGGCGCCTATATTGCCAGAAATTCTGTGACAAAAATAAGTGTCGTAAGGCCAGAACAGCGTTTTTTGCATCTCGTTGAGGCGAAAGCCATGAGAGGTCTCAGTAAACAAAGGTATGGCGTGCGAACCTTTGGAAGAGAGTCAGCCGGAAGGCGGCGCCGCTTTCGCGTATGGCTCACCCGAAATTGTGCTGTGTTATTGGGTTGCATGATAAAACACGCACCAATGCCAGGCTGTTTCTCGGTTTCGTCATATAATTCCTTTCGTATCGGTTCTTCGAATACATTTCTTTACTCAGCATGCAGGCCAATTCATCTTGCACATATTAAATAAAGCATTTTCCTAAATACGCGCCTATATTGCGAGAACTTCTCTGCTAAAGATGCGCGTCGTTAGGCCAGAACAGCGTTTTTTGCATATCGTCGAGGCGAAAGCCATGAGAGGTCTCAGTAAACGTTATGGTTTTCGAACCTTTGGAACACATTGGGCCGGGAGGCGGCGCCGCTTTCGCGTATGGCTCACCCGAAACCGTGCTGTCGCAATTGGGTTGCATGATAAAACACGCACCAATGCCAGGCAGTTTCTCGGTTTCGGCATATAATTCCTTTCGTATCTGTTCCTCGAATACATTTCTTTACTCACGATGCAGGCCCATTCATATTGCACATATTAAATAAAGCATTTTCTTAAATAGGCGCCTATATTGCGAGAAATTATCTGACAAAAATAAGTGTCGTTAGGCCAGAACTGCGTTTTTTGCATCTCGTTGAGGCGAAAGCCATGAGAGGTCTCAGTGAACAAAGTTATGGCGTGCGAACCTTTGGAAGACATTGAGCCGGAAGGCGGCGCCGCTTTCGCGTATGGCTCACCCGAAACCATGCTGTCGCCATTGGGTTGCATGATAAACATGCACCAACGCCAGGCAGTTTCTCGGTTTCGGCATATAATTCCTTTCGTATCGGTTCTTCGAATACATTTCTTTACTCAGCATGCAGGCCCATTCATTTTGCACATATTAAATAAAGTATTTTCCTAAATACGCGCCTATATTGCGAGAAATTCTCTGCTAAAAATGCGTGTCGTTAGGCCAGAACAGCATTTTTTGCATATTATCGATGCGAAAGCCATGCGAGGTCTCAGTAAACGTTATGGTTTTCGAACCTTTGGAACACAGTGGGCCGGAAGGCGGCGCCGCTTTCGCGTATGGCTCACCCGAAACCGTGCTGTCCCCATTGGGTCGCATGATAAAACACGCACCAGTGCCAGGCAGTTTCTCGGTTTCGGCATATAATTCCTTTCATATCGGTTCTTCGAATACATTGCTTTACTCAGGATGCAGGCCCATTCATCTTGCACATATTAAATAAAACATTTTCCTAAATACGCGCCTATATTGCGAGAAATTCTCTTATAAAAATGCGTGTCGTTAAGCCAGAACGGTGTTTTTTGCATCTCGTTGAGCCGAAAGCCATGAGAGGTCTCAGTAAACAATGTTATGGCGTGCGAACCTTTGGAAGACAGTGAGCCGGAAGGCGGCGCCGCTTTCGCATATGGCTCACCCGAAACCGCGCTGTCGCCATTGGGTTGCATGATAAAACACGCACCAATGCCAGGCAGTTTCTCGGTTTCGGCATATAATTCCTTTCGCGTTGGTTCTTCGAATACATTGGTTTGCTCAGGATACAGGCCTATTCATTTTGCACGCAATAAGTAAAGCATTTTCTTAAATACGCGCCTATATTGCGAGAAATTCTTTGATAAAAATGCGTGTCGTTAGGCCAGAACTGCGTTTTTTGCATATTATCGAGGCGAAAGCCATGAGAGGTCTCAGTAAACGTTATGGTTTTCGAACCTTTGGAACACAGTGGGCCGGAAGGCGGCGCCGCTTTCGCGTATGGCTCACCCGAAACCGCGCTGTCCCCATTGGGTTGCATGATAAAACACGCACCAGTGCCAGGCAGTTTCTCGGTTTCGGCATATAATTCCTTTCGCGTTGGTTCTTCGAATACATTGGTTTGCTCAGGATACAGGCCTATTTATTTTGCACGCAATAAGTAAAGCATTTTCTTAAATACGCGCCTATATTGCGAGAAATTCTCTGCTAAAAATGCGTGTCGTTAGGCCAGAACAGCATTTTTTGCATATTATCGAGGCGAAAGCCATGAGAGGTCTCAGTAAACGTTATGGTTTTCGAACCTTTGGAACACAGTGGGCCGGAAGGCGGCGCCGCTTTCGCGTATGGCTCACCCGAAACCGTGCTGTCCCCATTGGGTTGCATGATAAAACACGCAGCAGATGCCAGGCAGTTTCTCGGTTTCGGCATATAATTCCTTTCGTATCGGTTCTTCGAATACATTTCTTTACTCAGCATGCAGGCCAATTCATCTTGCACATATTAAATAAAGCATTTTCCTAAATACGCGCCTATATTGCGAGAACTTCTCTGCTAAAGATGCGCGTCGTTAGGCCAGAACAGCGTTTTTTGCATATCGTCGAGGCGAAAGCCATGAGAGGTCTCAGTAAACGTTATGGTTTTCGAACCTTTGGAACACATTGGGCCGGGAGGCGGCGCCGCTTTCGCGTATGGCTCACCCGAAACCGTGCTGTCGCAATTGGGTTGCATGATAAAACACGCACCAATGCCAGGCAGTTTCTCGGTTTCGGCATATAATTCCTTTCGTATCTGTTCCTCGAATACATTTCTTTACTCACGATGCAGGCCCATTCATATTGCACATATTAAATAAAGCATTTTCTTAAATAGGCGCCTATATTGCGAGAAATTATCTGACAAAAATAAGTGTCGTTAGGCCAGAACTGCGTTTTTTGCATCTCGTTGAGGCGAAAGCCATGAGAGGTCTCAGTGAACAAAGTTATGGCGTGCGAACCTTTGGAAGACATTGAGCCGGAAGGCGGCGCCGCTTTCGCGTATGGCTCACCCGAAACCATGCTGTCGCCATTGGGTTGCATGATAAACATGCACCAACGCCAGGCAGTTTCTCGGTTTCGGCATATAATTCCTTTCGTATCGGTTCTTCGAATACATTTCTTTACTCAGCATGCAGGCCCATTCATTTTGCACATATTAAATAAAGTATTTTCCTAAATACGCGCCTATATTGCGAGAAATTCTCTGCTAAAAATGCGTGTCGTTAGGCCAGAACAGCATTTTTTGCATATTATCGATGCGAAAGCCATGCGAGGTCTCAGTAAACGTTATGGTTTTCGAACCTTTGGAACACAGTGGGCCGGAAGGCGGCGCCGCTTTCGCGTATGGCTCACCCGAAACCGTGCTGTCCCCATTGGGTCGCATGATAAAACACGCACCAGTGCCAGGCAGTTTCTCGGTTTCGGCATATAATTCCTTTCATATCGGTTCTTCGAATACATTGCTTTACTCAGGATGCAGGCCCATTCATCTTGCACATATTAAATAAAACATTTTCCTAAATACGCGCCTATATTGCGAGAAATTCTCTTATAAAAATGCGTGTCGTTAAGCCAGAACGGTGTTTTTTGCATCTCGTTGAGCCGAAAGCCATGAGAGGTCTCAGTAAACAATGTTATGGCGTGCGAACCTTTGGAAGACAGTGAGCCGGAAGGCGGCGCCGCTTTCGCATATGGCTCACCCGAAACCGCGCTGTCGCCATTGGGTTGCATGATAAAACACGCACCAATGCCAGGCAGTTTCTCGGTTTCGGCATATAATTCCTTTCGCGTTGGTTCTTCGAATACATTGGTTTGCTCAGGATACAGGCCTATTCATTTTGCACGCAATAAGTAAAGCATTTTCTTAAATACGCGCCTATATTGCGAGAAATTCTTTGATAAAAATGCGTGTCGTTAGGCCAGAACTGCGTTTTTTGCATATTATCGAGGCGAAAGCCATGAGAGGTCTCAGTAAACGTTATGGTTTTCGAACCTTTGGAACACAGTGGGCCGGAAGGCGGCGCCGCTTTCGCGTATGGCTCACCCGAAACCGCGCTGTCCCCATTGGGTTGCATGATAAAACACGCACCAGTGCCAGGCAGTTTCTCGGTTTCGGCATATAATTCCTTTCGCGTTGGTTCTTCGAATACATTGGTTTGCTCAGGATACAGGCCTATTTATTTTGCACGCAATAAGTAAAGCATTTTCTTAAATACGCGCCTATATTGCGAGAAATTCTCTGCTAAAAATGCGTGTCGTTAGGCCAGAACAGCATTTTTTGCATATTATCGAGGCGAAAGCCATGAGAGGTCTCAGTAAACGTTATGGTTTTCGAACCTTTGGAACACAGTGGGCCGGAAGGCGGCGCCGCTTTCGCGTATGGCTCACCCGAAACCGTGCTGTCCCCATTGGGTTGCATGATAAAACACGCAGCAGATGCCAGGCAGTTTCTCGGTTTCGGCATATAATTCCTTTCGTATCGGTTCTTCGAATACATTTCTTTACTCAGGATGCAGGCCCATTCATCTTGCACATATTAAATAAAACATTTTCCTAAATACGCGCCTATATTGCGAGAAATTCTTTGATAAAAATGCGTGTCGTTAGGCCAGAACTGCGTTTTTTGCATCTCCTTGAGGCGAAAGCCAAGAGAGGTCTCAGTAAACAAAGTTAAGGCGTGCGAACCTTTTGAAGACAGTGAGCCGGAAGGCGGCGCCGCTTTCGCGTATGGCTCACCCGAAACCGTGCTGTCGCCATTGGGTTGCATGATAAAACACGCACCTATGCCAGGCAGTTTCTCGGTTTCGGCATATAATTCCTTTCGCGTCGGTTCTTCGAATACGTTGGTTTACTCAGGATGCAGGCCTATTCATTTTGCACGCAATAAGTAAAGCATTTTCTTAAATACGCGCCTATATTGCGAGAAATTCTTTGATAAAAATGCGTGTCGTTAGGACAGAACTGCGTTTTTTACATCTCGTTGAGGCGAAGGCCATGAGAGGTCTCAGTAAACAACGTTATGGCGTGCGAACTTTTGGAAGACAGTGAGCCGGAAGGCGGCGCCGCTTTCGCGTACGGCTCACCCGAAACCATGCTGTCGCCATTGGGTTGCATGATAAACATGCACCAACGCCAGGCAGTTTCTCGGTTTCGGCATATAATTCCTTTCGTATCGGTTCTTCGAATACATCTATTTACTCAGGATGCAGGCCCATTCATTTTGCACATATTAAATAAAGCATTTTCTTAAATAGGCGCCTATATTGCCAGAAATTCTGTGACAAAAATAAGTGTCGTAAGGCCAGAACAGCGTTTTTTGAATCTCGTTGAGGCGAAAGCCATGAGAGGTCTCAGTAAACAAAGTTATGGCGTGCGAACCTTTGGAAGACAGTCAGCCGGAAGGCGGCGCCGCTTTCGCGTATGGCTCACCCGAAACCGTGCTGTGGCATTGGGTTGCATGATAAAACACGCACCAATGCCAGGCCGTTTCTCGGTTTCGTCATATAATTCCTTTCGTATCGGTTCTTCGAATACATTTCTTCACTCAGCATGCAGGCCCATTCATCTTGCACATATTAAATAAAGCATTTTCCTAAATACGCGCCTATATTGCGAGAAATTCTCTGCTAAAGATGCGCGTCGTTAGGCCAGAACAGCGTTTTTTGCATATCGTCGAGGCGAAAGCCATGAGAGGTCTCAGTAAACGTTATGGTTTTCGAACCTTTGGAACACATTGGGCCGGGAGGCGGCGCCGCTTTCGCGTATGGCTCACCCGAAACCGTGCTGTCGCAATTGGGTTGCATGATAAAACACGCACCAATGCCAGGCAGTTTCTCGGTTTCGGCATATAATTCCTTTCGTATCTGTTCCTCGAATACATTTCTTTACTCACGATGCAGGCCCATTCATATTGCACATATTAAATAAAGCATTTTCTTAAATAGGCGCCTATATTGCGAGAAATTATCTGACAAAAATAAGTGTCGTTAGGCCAGAACTGCGTTTTTTGCATCTCGTTGAGGCGAAAGCCATGAGAGGTCTCAGTGAACAAAGTTATGGCGTGCGAACCTTTGGAAGACAGTGAGCCGGAAGGCGGCGCCGCTTTCGCGTATGGCTCACCCGAAACCATGCTGTCGCCATTGGGTTGCATGATAAACATGCACCAACGCCAGGCAGTTTCTCGGTTTCGGCATATAATTCCTTTCGTATCGGTTCTTCGAATACATTTCTTTACTCAGCATGCAGGCCCATTCATTTTGCACATATTAAATAAAGTATTTTCCTAAATACGCGCCTATATTGCGAGAAATTCTCTGCTAAAAATGCGTGTCGTTAGGCCAGAACAGCATTTTTTGCATATCGTCGAGGCGAAAGCCATGAGAGGTCTCAGTGAACAAAGTTATGGCGTGCGAACCTTTGGAAGACAGTGTGCTGGAAGGCGGCGCCGCTTTCGCATATGGCTCACCCGAAACCGCACTGTCGCCATTGGGTTGCATGACAAAACACGCACCAGTGCCAGGCAGTTTCTCGGTTTCGGCATATAATTCCTTTCGTATCGGTTCTTCGAATACATTTCTTTACTCAGCATGCAGGCCCATTCATCTTGCACATATTAAATAAAGTATTTTCCTAAATACGCGCCTATATTGCGAGAAATTCTCCGCTAAAAATGCGTGTCGTTAGGCCAGAACAGCATTTTTTGCATATTATCGATGCGAAAGCCATGCGAGGTCTCAGTAAACGTTATGGTTTTCGAACCTTTGGAACACAGTGGGCCGGAAGGCGGCGCCGCTTTTGCGTATGGCTCACCCGAAACCGTGCTGTCCCCATTGGGTCGCATGATAAAACACGCACCAGTGCCAGGCAGTTTCTCGGTTTCGGCATATAATTCCTTTCATATCGGTTCTTCGAATACATTGCTTTACTCAGGATGCAGGCCCATTCATCTTGCACATATTAAATAAAACATTTTCCTAAATACGCGCCTATATTGCGAGAAATTCTCTTATAAAAATGCGTGTCGTTAAGCCAGAACGGTGTTTTTTGCATCTCGTTGAGCCGAAAGCCATGAGAGGTCTCAGTAAACAATGTTATGGCGTGCGAACCTTTGGAAGACAGTGAGCCGGAAGGCGGCGCCGCTTTCGCATATGGCTCACCCGAAACCGCGCTGTCGCCATTGGGTTGCATGATAAAACACGCACCAATGCCAGGCAGTTTCTCGGTTTCGGCATATAATTCCTTTCGCGTTGGTTCTTCGAATACATTGGTTTGCTCAGGATACAGGCCTATTCATTTTGCACGCAATAAGTAAAGCATTTTCTTAAATACGCGCCTATATTGCGAGAAATTCTTTGATAAAAATGCGTGTCGTTAGGCCAGAACTGCGTTTTTTGCATATTATCGAGGCGAAAGCCATGAGAGGTCTCAGTAAACGTCATGGTTTTCGAACCTTTGGAACACAGTGGGCCGGAAGGCGGCGCCGCTTTCGCGTATGGCTCACCCGAAACCGCGCTGTCCCCATTGGGTTGCATGATAAAACACGCACCAGTGCCAGGCAGTTTCTCGGTTTCGGCATATAATTCCTTTCGCGTTGGTTCTTCGAATACATTGGTTTGCTCAGGATACAGGCCTATTTATTTTGCACGCAATAAGTAAAGCATTTTCTTAAATACGCGCCTATATTGCGAGAAATTCTCTGCTAAAAATGCGTGTCGTTAGGCCAGAACAGCATTTTTTGCATATTATCGAGGCGAAAGCCGTGAGAGGTCTCAGTAAACGTTATGGTTTTCGAACCTTTGGAACACAGTGGGCCGGAAGGCGGCGCCGCTTTCGCGTATGGCTCACCCGAAACCGTGCTGTCCCCATTGGGTTGCATGATAAAACACGCACCAGTGCCAGGCAGTTTCTCGGTTTCGGCATATAATTCCTTTCGCGTTGGTTCTTCGAATACATTGGTTTGCTCAGGATACAGGCCTATTCATTTTGCACGCAATAAGTAAAGCATTTTCTTAAATACACGCCTATATTGCGATAAATTCTCGCTAAAAATGCGTGTCGTTAGGCCAGAAACATTTTTTGCATATTATCGAGGCGAAAGCCATGAGAGGTCTCAGTAAACGTTATGGTTTTCGAACCTTTGGAACACAGTGGGCCGGAAGGCGGCGCCGCTTTCGCGTATGGCTCACCCGAAACCGTGCTGTCCCCATTGGGTTGCATGATAAAACACGCAGCAGATGCCAGGCAGTTTCTCGGTTTCGGCATATAATTCCTTTCGTATCGGTTCTTCGAATACATTTCTTTACTCAGGATGCAGGCCCATTCATCTTGCACATATTAAATAAAACATTTTCCTAAATACGCGCCTATATTGCGAGAAATTCTCATATAAAAATGCGTGTCGTTAAGCCAGAACGGTGTTTTTTGCATCTCGTTGAGCCGAAAGCCATGAGAGGTCTCAGTAAACAATGTTATGGCGTGCGAACCTTTGGAAGACAGTGAGCCGGAAGGCGGCGCCGCTTTCGCATATGGCTCACCCGAAACCGCGCTGTCGCCATTGGGTTGCATGATAAAACACGCACCAATGCCAGGGAGTTTCTCGGTTTCGGCATATAATTCCTTTCGCGTCGGTTCTTCGAATACATTGGTTCGCTCAGGATACAGGCCTATTCATTTTGCACGCAATAAGTAAAGCATTTTCTTAAATACGCGCCTATATTGCGAGAAATTCTTTGATAAAAATGCGTGTCGTTAGGCCAGAACTGCGTTTTTTGCATCTCCTTGCGGCGAAAGCCAAGAGAGGTCTCAGTAAACAAAGTTAAGGCGTGCGAACCTTTTGAAGACAGTGAGCCGGAAGGCGGCGCCGCTTTCGCGTACGGCTCACCCGAAACCATGCTGTCGCCATTGGGTTGCATGATAAACATGCACCAACGCCAGGCAGTTTCTCGGTTTCGGCATATAATTCCTTTCGTATCGGTTCTTCGAATACATCTATTTACTCAGGATGCAGGCCCATTCATTTTGCACATATTAAATAAAGCATTTTCTTAAATAGGCGCCTATATTGCCAGAAATTCTGTGACAAAAATAAGTGTCGTAAGGCCAGAACAGCGTTTTTTGAATCTCGTTGAGGCGAAAGCCATGAGAGGTCTCAGTAAACAAAGTTATGGCGTGCGAACCTTTGGAAGACAGTCAGCCGGAAGGCGGCGCCGCTTTCGCGTATGGCTCACCCGAAACCGTGCTGTGGCATTGGGTTGCATGATAAAACACGCACCAATGCCAGGCCGTTTCTCGGTTTCGTAATATAATTCCTTTCGTATCGGTTCTTCGAATACATTTCTTCACTCAGCATGCAGGCCCATTCATCTTGCACATATTAAATAAAGCATTTTCCTAAATACGCGCCTATATTGCGAGAAATTATCTGCTAAAGATGCGCGTCGTTAGGCCAGAACAGCGTTTTTTTGCATATCGTCGAGGCGAAAGCCATGAGAGGTCTCAGTAAACGTTATGGTTTTCGAACCTTTGGAACACATTGGGCCGGGAGGCGGCGCCGCTTTCGCGTATGGCTCACCCGAAACCGTGCTGTCGCAATTGTGTTGCATGATAAAACACGCACCAATGCCAGGCAGTTTCTCGGTTTCGGCATATAATTCCTTTCGTATCTGTTCCTCGAATACATTTCTTTACTCACGATGCAGGCCCATTCATATTGCACATATTAAATAAAGCATTTTCTTAAATAGGCGCCTATATTGCGAGAAATTATCTGACAAAAATAAGTGTCGTTAGGCCAGAACTGCGTTTTTTGCATCTCGTTGAGGCGAAAGCCATGAGAGGTCTCAGTGAACAAAGTTATGGCGTGCGAACCTTTGGAAGACAGTGAGCCGGAAGGCGGCGCCGCTTTCGCGTATGGCTCACCCGAAACCATGCTGTCGCCATTGGGTTGCATGATAAACATGCACCAACGCCAGGCAGTTTCTCGGTTTCGGCATATAATTCCTTTCGTATCGGTTCTTCGAATACATTTCTTTACTCAGCATGCAGGCCCATTCATTTTGCACATATTAAATAAAGTATTTTCCTAAATACGCGCCTATATTGCGAGAAATTCTTTGATAAAAATGCGTGTCGTTAGGCCAGAACTGCGTTTTTTGCATCTCCTTGCGGCGAAAGCCAAGAGAGGTCTCAGTAAACAAAGTTAAGGCGTGCGAACCTTTTGAAGACAGTGAGCCGGAAGGCGGCGCCGCTTTCGCGTACGGCTCACCCGAAACCATGCTGTCGCCATTGGGTTGCATGATAAACATGCACCAACGCCAGGCAGTTTCTCGGTTTCGCATATAATTCCTTTCGTATCGGTTCTTCGAATACATCTATTTACTCAGGATGCAGGCCCATTCATTTTGCACATATTAAATAAAGCATTTTCTTAAATAGGCGCCTATATTGCCAGAAATTCTGTGACAAAAATAAGTGTCGTAAGGCCAGAACAGCGTTTTTGAATCTCGTTGAGGCGAAAGCCATGAGAGGTCTCAGTAAACAAAGTTATGGCGTGCGAACCTTTGGAAGACAGTCAGCCGGAAGGCGGCGCCGCTTTCGCGTATGGCTCACCCGAAACCGTGCTGTGGCATTGGGTTGCATGATAAAACACGCACCAATGCCAGGCCGTTTCTCGGTTTCGTCATATAATTCCTTTCGTATCGGTTCTTCGAATACATTTCTTCACTCAGCATGCAGGCCCATTCATCTTGCACATATTAAATAAAGCATTTTCTAAATACGCGCCTATATTGCGAGAAATTCTCTGCTAAAGATGCGCGTCGTTAGGCCAGAACAGCGTTTTTTGCATATCGTCGAGGCGAAAGCCATGAGAGGTCTCAGTAAACGTTATGGTTTTCGAACCTTTGGAACACATTGGGCCGGGAGGCGGCGCCGCTTTCGCGTATGGCTCACCCGAAACCGTGCTGTCGCAATTGTGTTGCATGATAAAACACGCACCAATGCCAGGCAGTTTCTCGGTTTCGGCATATAATTCCTTTCGTATCTGTTCCTCGAATACATTTCTTTACTCACGATGCAGGCCCATTCATATTGCACATATTAAATAAAGCATTTTCTTAAATAGGCGCCTATATTGCGAGAAATTATCTGACAAAAATAAGTGTCGTTAGGCCAGAACTGCGTTTTTTGCATCTCGTTGAGGCGAAAGCCATGAGAGGTCTCAGTGAACAAAGTTATGGCGTGCGAACCTTTGGAAGACAGTGAGCCGGAAGGCGGCGCCGCTTTCGCGTATGGCTCACCCGAAACCATGCTGTCGCCATTGGGTTGCATGATAAACATGCACCAACGCCAGGCAGTTTCTCGGTTTCGGCATATAATTCCTTTCGTATCGGTTCTTCGAATACATTTCTTTACTCAGCATGCAGGCCCATTCATTTTGCACATATTAAATAAAGTATTTTCCTAAATACGCGCCTATATTGCGAGAAATTCTCTGCTAAAAATGCGTGTCGTTAGGCCAGAACAGCATTTTTTGCATATCGTCGAGGCGAAAGCCATGAGAGGTCTCAGTGAACAAAGTTATGGCGTGCGAACCTTTGGAAGACAGTGTGCTGGAAGGCGGCGCCGCTTTCGCATATGGCTCACCCGAAACCGCACTGTCGCCATTGGGTTGCATGACAAAACACGCACCAGTGCCAGGCAGTTTCTCGGTTTCGGCATATAATTCCTTTCGTATCGGTTCTTCGAATACATTTCTTTACTCAGCATGCAGGCCCATTCATCTTGCACATATTAAATAAAGTATTTTCCTAAATACGCGCCTATATTGCGAGAAATTCTCTGCTAAAAATGCGTGTCGTTAGGCCAGAACAGCATTTTTTGCATATTATCGATGCGAAAGCCATGCGAGGTCTCAGTAAACGTTATGGTTTTCGAACCTTTGGAACACAGTGGGCCGGAAGGCGGCGCCGCTTTTGCGTATGGCTCACCCGAAACCGTGCTGTCCCCATTGGGTCGCATGATAAAACACGCACCAGTGCCAGGCAGTTTCTCGGTTTCGGCATATAATTCCTTTCATATCGGTTCTTCGAATACATTGCTTTACTCAGGATGCAGGCCCATTCATCTTGCACATATTAAATAAAACATTTTCCTAAATACGCGCCTATATTGCGAGAAATTCTCTTATAAAAATGCGTGTCGTTAAGCCAGAACGGTGTTTTTTGCATCTCGTTGAGCCGAAAGCCATGAGAGGTCTCAGTAAACAATGTTATGGCGTGCGAACCTTTGGAAGACAGTGAGCCGGAAGGCGGCGCCGCTTTCGCATATGGCTCACCCGAAACCCCGCTGTCGCCATTGGGTTGCATGATAAAACACGCACCAATGCCAGGCAGTTTCTCGGTTTCGGCATATAATTCCTTTCGCGTTGGTTCTTCGAATACATTGGTTTGCTCAGGATACAGGCCTATTCATTTTGCACGCAATAAGTAAAGCATTTTCTTAAATACGCGCCTATATTGCGAGAAATTCTTTGATAAAAATGCGTGTCGTTAGGCCAGAACTGCGTTTTTTGCATATTATCGAGGCGAAAGCCATGAGAGGTCTCAGTAAACGTCATGGTTTTCGAACCTTTGGAACACAGTGGGCCGGAAGGCGGCGCCGCTTTCGCGTATGGCTCACCCGAAACCGCGCTGTCCCCATTGGGTTGCATGATAAAACACGCACCAGTGCCAGGCAGTTTCTCGGTTTCGGCATATAATTCCTTTCGCGTTGGTTCTTCGAATACATTGGTTTGCTCAGGATACAGGCCTATTTATTTTGCACGCAATAAGTAAAGCATTTTCTTAAATACGCGCCTATATTGCGAGAAATTCTCTGCTAAAAATGCGTGTCGTTAGGCCAGAACAGCATTTTTTGCATATTATCGAGGCGAAAGCCGTGAGAGGTCTCAGTAAACGTTATGGTTTTCGAACCTTTGGAACACAGTGGGCCGGAAGGCGGCGCCGCTTTCGCGTATGGCTCACCCGAAACCGTGCTGTCCCCATTGGGTTGCATGATAAAACACGCACCAGTGCCAGGCAGTTTCTCGGTTTCGGCATATAATTCCTTTCGCGTTGGTTCTTCGAATACATTGGGTTGCTCAGGATACAGGCCTATTCATTTTGCACGCAATAAGTAAAGCATTTTCTTAAATACACGCCTATATTGCGATAAATTCTCGCTAAAAATGCGTGTCGTTAGGCCAGAAACATTTTTTGCATATTATCGAGGCGAAAGCCATGAGAGGTCTCAGTAAACGTTATGGTTTTCGAACCTTTGGAACACAGTGGGCCGGAAGGCGGCGCCGCTTTCGCGTATGGCTCACCCGAAACCGTGCTGTCCCCATTGGGTTGCATGATAAAACACGCAGCAGATGCCAGGCAGTTTCTCGGTTTCGGCATATAATTCCTTTCGTATCGGTTCTTCGAATACATTTCTTTACTCAGGATGCAGGCCCATTCATCTTGCACATATTAAATAAAACATTTTCCTAAATACGCGCCTATATTGCGAGAAATTCTCTTATAAAAATGCGTGTCGTTAAGCCAGAACGGTGTTTTTTGCATCTCGTTGAGCCGAAAGCCATGAGAGGTCTCAGTAAACAATGTTATGGCGTGCGAACCTTTGGAAGACAGTGAGCCGGAAGGCGGCGCCGCTTTCGCATATGGCTCACCCGAAACCGCGCTGTCGCCATTGGGTTGCATGATAAAACACGCACCAATGCCAGGGAGTTTCTCGGTTTCGGCATATAATTCCTTTCGCGTCGGTTCTTCGAATACATTGGTTCGCTCAGGATACAGGCCTATTCATTTTGCACGCAATAAGTAAAGCATTTTCTTAAATACGCGCCTATATTGCGAGAAATTCTTTGATAAAAATGCGTGTCGTTAGGCCAGAACTGCGTTTTTTGCATCTCCTTGCGGCGAAAGCCAAGAGAGGTCTCAGTAAACAAAGTTAAGGCGTGCGAACCTTTTGAAGACAGTGAGCCGGAAGGCGGCGCCGCTTTCGCGTATGGCTCACCCGAAACCGTGCTGTCGCCATTGGGTCGCATGATAAAACACGCACCTATGCCAGGCAGTTGCTCGGTTTCGGCATATAATTCCTTTCGCGTCGGTTCTTCGAATACGTTGGTTTACTCAGGATGCAGGCCTATTCATTTTGCACGCAATAAGTAAAGCATTTTCTTAAATACGCGCCTATATTGCGAGAAATTCTTTGATAAAAATGCGTGTCGTTAGGCCAGAACTGCGTTTTTTGCATCTCGTTGAGGCGAAAGCCATGAGAGGTCTCAGTAAACAACGTTATGGCGTGCGAACTTTTGGAAGACAGTGAGCCGGAAGGCGGCGCCGCTTTCGCGTACGGCTCACCCGAAACCATGCTGTCGCCATTGGGTTGCATGATAAACATGCACGAACGCCAGGCAGTTTCTCGGTTTCGGCATATAATTCCTTTCGTATCGGTTCTTCGAATACATCTATTTACTCAGGATGCAGGCCCATTCATTTTGCACATATTAAATAAAGCATTTTCTTAAATAGGCGCCTATATTGCCAGAAATTCTGTGACAAAAATAAGTGTCGTAAGGCCAGAACAGCGTTTTTTGAATCTCGTTGAGGCGAAAGCCATGAGAGGTCTCAGTAAACAAAGTTATGGCGTGCGAACCTTTGGAAGACAGTCAGCCGGAAGGCGGCGCCGCTTTCGCGTATGGCTCACCCGAAACCGTGCTGTGGCATTGGGTTGCATGATAAAACACGCACCAATGCCAGGCCGTTTCTCGGTTTCGTCATATAATTCCTTTCGTATCGGTTCTTCGAATACATTTCTTTACTCAGCATGCAGGCCCATTCATCTTGCACATATTAAATAAAGCATTTTCCTAAATACGCGCCTATATTGCGAGAAATTCTCTGCTAAAGATGCGCGTCGTTAGGCCAGAACAGCGTTTTTTGCATATCGTCGAGGCGAAAGCCATGAGAGGTCTCAGTAAACGTTATGGTTTTCGAACCTTTGGAACACATTGGGCCGGGAGGCGGCGCCGCTTTCGCGTATGGCTCACCCGAAACCGTGCTGTCGCAATTGGGTTGCATGATAAAACACGCACCAATGCCAGGCAGTTTCTCGGTTTCGGCATATAATTCCTTTCGTATCTGTTCCTCGAATACATTTCTTTACTCACGATGCAGGCCCATTCATATTGCACATATTAAATAAAGCATTTTCTTAAATAGGCGCCTATATTGCGAGAAGTTATCTGACAAAAATAAGTGTCGTTAGGCCAGAACTGCGTTTTTTGCATCTCGTTGAGGCGAAAGCCATGAGAGGTCTCAGTGAACAAAGTTATGGCGTGCGAACCTTTGGAAGACAGTGAGCCGGAAGGCGGCGCCGCTTTCGCGTATGGCTCACCCGAAACCATGCTGTCGCCATTGGGTTGCATGATAAACATGCACCAACGCCAGGCAGTTTCTCGGTTTCGGCATATAATTCCTTTCGTATCGGTTCTTCGAATACATTTCTTTACTCAGCATGCAGGCCCATTCATTTTGCACATATTAAATAAAGTATTTTCCTAAATACGCGCCTATATTGCGAGAAATTCTCTGCTAAAAATGCGTGTCGTTAGGCCAGAACAGCATTTTTTGCATATCGTCGAGGCGAAAGCCATGAGAGGTCTCAGTGAACAAAGTTATGGCGTGCGAACCTTTGGAAGACAGTGTGCTGGAAGGCGGCGCCGCTTTCGCATATGGCTCACCCGAAACCGCACTGTCGCCATTGGGTTGCATGACAAAAACACGCACCAATGCCAGGCTGTTTCTCGGTTTCGGCATATAATTCCTTTCGTATCGGTTCTTCGAATACATTTATTTACTCAGGATGCAGGCCCATTCATCTTGCATGTATTAAATAAAGTATTTTCCTAAATACGCGCCTATATTGTGAGAAATTCTCTGCTAAAAATGCGTGTCGTTAGGCCAGAACAGCATTTTTTGCATATCGTCGAGGCGAAAGCCATGAGAGGTCTCAGTAAACGTTATGGTTTTCGAACCTTTGGAACACAGTGGGCCGGAAGGCGGCGCCGCTTTCGCGTATGGCTCACCCGAAACCGTGCTGTCGCCATTGGGTTGCATGATAAAACACGCACCAGTGCCAGGCAGTTTCTCGGTTTCGGCATATAATTCCTTTCGTATCGGTTCTTCGAATACATTTCTTTACTCAGGATGCAGGCCCATTCATCTTGCACATATTAAATAAAACATTTTCCTAAATACGCGCCTATATTGCGAGAAATTATCTTATAAAAATGCGTGTCGTAAAGCCAGAACGGTGTTTTTTGCATCTCGTTGAGCCGAAAGCCATGAGAGGTCTCAGTAAACAATGTTATGGCGTGCGAACCTTTGGAACACAGTGGGCCGGAAGGCGGCGCCGCTTTCGCGTATGGCTCACCCGAAACCGCGCTGTCCCCATTGGGTTGCATGATAAAACACGCACCAGTGCCAGGCAGTTTCTCGGTTTCGGCATATAATTCCTTTCGCGTTGGTTCTTCGAATACATTGGTTTGCTCAGGATACAGGCCTATTTATTTTGCACGCAATAAGTAAAGCATTTTCTTAAATACGCGCCTATATTGCGAGAAATTCTCTGCTAAAAATGCGTGTCGTTAGGCCAGAACAGCATTTTTTGCATATTATCGAGGCGAAAGCCGTGAGAGGTCTCAGTAAACGTTATGGTTTTCGAACCTTTGGAACACAGTGGGCCGGAAGGCGGCGCCGCTTTCGCGTATGGCTCACCCGAAACCGTGCTGTCCCCATTGGGTTGCATGATAAAACACGCACCAGTGCCAGGCAGTTTCTCGGTTTCGGCATATAATTCCTTTCGCGTTGGTTCTTCGAATACATTGGGTTGCTCAGGATACAGGCCTATTCATTTTGCACGCAATAAGTAAAGCATTTTCTTAAATACACGCCTATATTGCGATAAATTCTCGCTAAAAATGCGTGTCGTTAGGCCAGAAACATTTTTTGCATATTATCGAGGCGAAAGCCATGAGAGGTCTCAGTAAACGTTATGGTTTTCGAACCTTTGGAACACAGTGGGCCGGAAGGCGGCGCCGCTTTCGCGTATGGCTCACCCGAAACCGTGCTGTCCCCATTGGGTTGCATGATAAAACACGCAGCAGATGCCAGGCAGTTTCTCGGTTTCGGCATATAATTCCTTTCGTATCGGTTCTTCGAATACATTTCTTTACTCAGGATGCAGGCCCATTCATCTTGCACATATTAAATAAAACATTTTCCTAAATACGCGCCTATATTGCGAGAAATTCTCTTATAAAAATGCGTGTCGTTAAGCCAGAACGGTGTTTTTTGCATCTCGTTGAGCCGAAAGCCATGAGAGGTCTCAGTAAATAATGTTATGGCGTGCGAACCTTTGGAAGACAGTGAGCCGGAAGGCGGCGCCGCTTTCGCATATGGCTCACCCGAAACCGCGCTGTCGCCATTGGGTTGCATGATAAAACACGCACCAATGCCAGGGAGTTTCTCGGTTTCGGCATATAATTCCTTTCGCGTCGGTTCTTCGAATACATTGGTTCGCTCAGGATACAGGCCTATTCATTTTGCACGCAATAAGTAAAGCATTTTCTTAAATACGCGCCTATATTGCGAGAAATTCTTTGATAAAAATGCGTGTCGTTAGGCCAGAACTGCGTTTTTTGCATCTCCTTGCGGCGAAAGCCAAGAGAGGTCTCAGTAAACAAAGTTAAGGCGTGCGAACCTTTTGAAGACAGTGAGCCGGAAGGCGGCGCCGCTTTCGCGTATGGCTCACCCGAAACCGTGCTGTCGCCATTGGGTCGCATGATAAAACACGCACCTATGCCAGGCAGTTGCTCGGTTTCGGCATATAATTCCTTTCGCGTCGGTTCTTCGAATACGTTGGTTTACTCAGGATGCAGGCCTATTCATTTTGCACGCAATAAGTAAAGCATTTTCTTAAATACGCGCCTATATTGCGAGAAATTCTTTGATAAAAATGCGTGTCGTTAGGCCAGAACTGCGTTTTTTTGCATCTCGTTGAGGCGAAAGCCATGAGAGGTCTCAGTAAACAACGTTATGGCGTGCGAACTTTTGGAAGACAGTGAGCCGGAAGGCGGCGCCGCTTTCGCGTACGGCTCACCCGAAACCATGCTGTCGCCATTGGGTTGCATGATAAACATGCACGAACGCCAGGCAGTTTCTCGGTTTCGGCATATAATTCCTTTCGTATCGGTTCTTCGAATACATCTATTTACTCAGGATGCAGGCCCATTCATTTTGCACATATTAAATAAAGCATTTTCTTAAATAGGCGCCTATATTGCCAGAAATTCTGTGACAAAAATAAGTGTCGTAAGGCCAGAACAGCGTTTTTTGAATCTCGTTGAGGCGAAAGCCATGAGAGGTCTCAGTAAACAAAGTTATGGCGTGCGAACCTTTGGAAGACAGTCAGCCGGAAGGCGGCGCCGCTTTCGCGTATGGCTCACCCGAAACCGTGCTGTGGCATTGGGTTGCATGATAAAACACGCACCAATGCCAGGCCGTTTCTCGGTTTCGTCATATAATTCCTTTCGTATCGGTTCTTCGAATACATTTCTTTACTCAGCATGCAGGCCCATTCATCTTGCACATATTAAATAAAGCATTTTCCTAAATACGCGCCTATATTGCGAGAAATTCTCTGCTAAAGATGCGCGTCGTTAGGCCAGAACAGCGTTTTTTGCATATCGTCGAGGCGAAAGCCATGAGAGGTCTCAGTAAACGTTATGGTTTTCGAACCTTTGGAACACATTGGGCCGGGAGGCGGCGCCGCTTTCGCGTATGGCTCACCCGAAACCGTGCTGTCGCAATTGGGTTGCATGATAAAACACGCACCAATGCCAGGCAGTTTCTCGGTTTCGGCATATAATTCCTTTCGTATCTGTTCCTCGAATACATTTCTTTACTCACGATGCAGGCCCATTCATATTGCACATATTAAATAAAGCATTTTCTTAAATAGGCGCCTATATTGCGAGAAGTTATCTGACAAAAATAAGTGTCGTTAGGCCAGAACTGCGTTTTTTGCATCTCGTTGAGGCGAAAGCCATGAGAGGTCTCAGTGAACAAAGTTATGGCGTGCGAACCTTTGGAAGACAGTGAGCCGGAAGGCGGCGCCGCTTTCGCGTATGGCTCACCCGAAACCATGCTGTCGCCATTGGGTTGCATGATAAACATGCACCAACGCCAGGCAGTTTCTCGGTTTCGGCATATAATTCCTTTCGTATCGGTTCTTCGAATACATTTCTTTACTCAGCATGCAGGCCCATTCATTTTGCACATATTAAATAAAGTATTTTCCTAAATACGCGCCTATATTGCGAGAAATTCTCTGCTAAAAATGCGTGTCGTTAGGCCAGAACAGCATTTTTTGCATATCGTCGAGGCGAAAGCCATGAGAGGTCTCAGTGAACAAAGTTATGGCGTGCGAACCTTTGGAAGACAGTGTGCTGGAAGGCGGCGCCGCTTTCGCATATGGCTCACCCGAAACCGCACTGTCGCCATTGGGTTGCATGACAAAACACGCACCAATGCCAGGCTGTTTCTCGGTTTCGGCATATAATTCCTTTCGTATCGGTTCTTCGAATACATTTATTTACTCAGGATGCAGGCCCATTCATCTTGCATGTATTAAATAAAGTATTTTCCTAAATACGCGCCTATATTGTGAGAAATTCTCTGCTAAAAATGCGTGTCGTTAGGCCAGAACAGCATTTTTTGCATATCGTCGAGGCGAAAGCCATGAGAGGTCTCAGTAAACGTTATGGTTTTCGAACCTTTGGAACACAGTGGGCCGGAAGGCGGCGCCGCTTTCGCGTATGGCTCACCCGAAACCGTGCTGTCGCCATTGGGTTGCATGATAAAACACGCACCAGTGCCAGGCAGTTTCTCGGTTTCGGCATATAATTCCTTTCGTATCGGTTCTTCGAATACATTTCTTTACTCAGGATGCAGGCCCATTCATCTTGCACATATTAAATAAAACATTTTCCTAAATACGCGCCTATATTGCGAGAAATTATCTTATAAAAATGCGTGTCGTAAAGCCAGAACGGTGTTTTTTGCATCTCGTTGAGCCGAAAGCCATGAGAGGTCTCAGTAAACAATGTTATGGCGTGCGAACCTTTGGAAGACAGTGAGCCGGAAGGCGGCGCCGCTTTCGCGTATGGCTCACCCTAAACCGTGCTGTCGCCATTGGGTTGCATGTTAAAACACGCACTAATGCCAGGCAGTTTCTCGGTTTCGGCATATAATTCCTTTCGTATCGGTTCTTCGAATACATGTCTTTACTCAGGATGCAGGCCCATTCATTTTGCACATAATAAATAAAGCATTTTCTTAAACAGGCGCCTATATTGTGAGAAATTCTCTGACAAAAATGCGTGTGGTTAGGCCAGAACAGCGTTTTTTGCATCTCGTTGAGGCGAAAGCCACGGGAGGTCTCAGTAAACAAAGTTATGGGAACCTTTGGAAGAAAGTCAGCCGGAAGGCGGCGCCGCTTTCGCGTATGGCTCACCCGAAACCGCGCTGTCGCCATTGGGTTGCATGATAAAACACGCACCAATGCCAGGCTGTTTCTCGGTTTCGGCATATAATTCCTTTCGTATCGGTTCTTCGAATACATTTCTTTACTCAGCATGCAGGCCCATTCATCTTGCACATATTAAATAAAGTACTTTTCTAAATACGCGCCTATATTGCGAGAAATTCTCTGCTAAAAATGCGTGTCAATAGGCCAGAACAGCATTTTTTTGCATATTATCGATGCGAAAGCCATGAGAGGTCTCAGTAAACGTTATGGTTTTCGAACCTTTGGAACACAGTGGGCCGGAAGGCGGCGCCGCTTTCGCGTATGGCTCACCCGAAACCGTGCTGTCCCCATTGGGTTGCATGATAAAACACGCACCAGTGCCAGGCAGTTTCTCGGTTTCGGCATATAATTCCTTTCGTATCGGTTCTTCGAATACATTTCTTTACTCAGGATGCAGGCCCATTCATCTTGCACATATTAAATAAAACATTTTCCTAAATACGCGCCTATATTGCGAGAAATTCTCTTATAAAAATGCGTGTCGTTAAGCCAGAACGGTGTTTTTTGCATCTCGTTGAGCCGAAAGCCATGAGAGGTCTCAGTAAACAATGTTATGGCGTGCGAACCTTTGGAAGACAGTGAGCCGGAAGGCGGCGCCACTTTCGCATATGGCTCACCCGAAACCGCGCTGTCGCCATTGGGTTGCATGATAAAACACGCATCAATGCCAGGCAGTTTCTCGGTTTCGGCATATAATTCCTTTCGCGTCGGTTCTTCGAATACATTGGTTTGCTCGGGATACAGGCCTATTCATTTTGCACGCAATAAGTAAAGCATTTTCTTAAATACGCGCCTATATTGCGAGAAATTCTTTGATCAAAATGCGTGTCGTTAGGCCAGAACTGCGTTTTTTGCATCTCCTTGAGGCGAAAGCTAAGGGAGGTCTCAGTAAACAAAGTTAAGGCGTGCGAACCTTTTGAAGACAGTGAGCCGGAAGGCGGCGCCGCTTTCGCGTATGGCTCACCCGAAACCGTGCTATCGCCATTGGGTTGCATGATAAAACACGCACCTATGCCAGGCAGTTTCTCGGTTTCGGCATATAATTCCTTTCGCGTCGGTTCTTCGAATACGTTGGTTTACTCAGGATGCAGGCCTATTCATTTTGCACGCAATAAGTAAAGCATTTTCTTAAATACGCACCTATATTGCGAGAAATTCTCTGATAAAAATGCGTGTGGTTAGGCCAGAACAGCGTTTTTTGCATCTCGTTGAGGCGAAAGCCATGAGAGGTCTCAGTAAGCAAAGTTATGGCGTGCCAACCTTTGGAAGACAGTGAGCCAGAAGGCGGCGCCGCTTTCGCGTATGGCTCACCCGAAACCGTGCTGTAGCAATTGGGTTGCATGATAAAACACGCACCAATGCCAGGCAGTTTCTCGGTTTCGGCATATAATTCCTTTCGTATCGGTTCTTCGAATACATGTCTTTACTCAGGATGCAGGCCCATTCATTTTGCACATATTAAATAAAGCATTCTCTTAAACAGGCGCCTATATTGCGAGAAATTCTCTGACAAAAATAAGTGTCATTAGGCCAGAACAGCGGTTTTTACATCTCGTTGAGGCGAAAGCCATGAGAGGTCTCAGTAAACAACGTTATGGTGTGCGAACCTTTGGAAGACAGTGAGCTGGAAGGCGCGCCGGCGCCGCTTTCGCGTATGGCTCACCCGAAACCGTGCTGCCGCCATCGGGTTGCATGATAAAACACGCACCAACGCCAGGCAGTTTCTCGGTTTCGGGATATAATTCCTTTCGTATCGGTTCTTCGAATATATTTCTTTACTCAGGATGCAGGCCTATTCATTTTGCACGCATTATGTAAAGCATTTTCTTAAATACGCGCCTATATTGCGAGAAATTCTCCGATAAAAATGCTTGTCGTTAGGCCTGAACAGCGTTTTTTCATCTCGTTGAGGCGAAAGCCATGAGAGGTCTCAGTAAACAACGTTATGGTCTGCGAACCTTTGGAAGACAGTGAGCCGGAAGGCGCGCCGGCGCCGCTTTCGCGTATGGCTCACCCGAAACCGTGCAGTCGCCATCGGGTTGCATGATAAAACACGCACCAACGCCAGGCAGTTTCTCGATTTCGGCATATAATTCATTTCGTGTCGGTTCTTCGAATACATTTCTTTACTCTGGATGCAGGCCTAATCATTTTGCACGCATTAAATAAAGCATTTTCGTAAATACGCGCCTATATTGCGAGAAATTCTTTGATAAAAATGCGTGTCGTTAGGCCAGAACTGCGTTTTTTGCATCTCGTTGAGGCGAAAGCCATGAGAGGTCTCAGTAAACAACGTTATGGCGTGCGAACCTTTGGAAGACAGTGAGCCGGAAGGCGGCGCCGCTTTCGCGTACGGCTCACCCGAAACCATGCTGTCGCCATTGGGTTGCATGATAAACATGCACCAACGCCAGGCAGTTTCTCGGTTTCGGCATATAATTCCTTTCGTATCGGTTCTTCGAATACATCTATTTACTCAGGATGCAGGCCCATTCATTTTGCACATATTAAATAAAGCATTTTCTTAAATAGGCGCCTATATTGCCAGAAATTCTGTGACAAAAATAAGTGTCGTTAGGCCAGAACTGCGTTTTTTGCATCTCGTTGAGGCGAAAGCCATGAGAGGTCTCAGTGAACAAAGTTATGGCGTGCGAACCTTTGGAAGACAGTGAGCCGGAAGGCGGCGCCGCTTTCGCGTATGGCTCACCCGAAACCATGCTGTCGCCATTGGGTTGCATGATAAACATGCACCAACGCCAGGCAGTTTCTCGGTTTCGGCATATAATTCCTTTCGTATCGGTTCTTCGAATACATTTCTTTACTCAGCATGCAGGCCCATTCATTTTGCACATATTAAATAAAGTATTTTCCTAAATACGCGCCTATATTGCGAGAAATTCTCTGCTAAAAATGCGTGTCGTTAGGCCAGAACAGCATTTTTTGCATATCGTCGAGGCGAAAGCCATGAGAGGTCTCAGTGAACAAAGTTATGGCGTGCGAACCTTTGGAAGACAGTGTGCTGGAAGGCGGCGCCGCTTTCGCATATGGCTCACCCGAAACCGCACTGTCGCCATTGGGTTGCATGACAAAACACGCACCAATGCCAGGCTGTTTCTCGGTTTCGGCATATAATTCCTTTCGTATCGGTTCTTCGAATACATTTATTTACTCAGGATGCAGGCCCATTCATCTTGCATGTATTAAATAAAGTATTTTCCTAAATACGCGCCTATATTGTGAGAAATTCTCTGCTAAAAATGCGTGTCGTTAGGCCAGAACAGCATTTTTTGCATATCGTCGAGGCGAAAGCCATGAGAGGTCTCAGTAAACGTTATGGTTTTCGAACCTTTGGAACACAGTGGGCCGGAAGGCGGCGCCGCTTTCGCGTATGGCTCACCCGAAACCGTGCTGTCGCCATTGGGTTGCATGATAAAACACGCACCAGTGCCAGGCAGTTTCTCGGTTTCGGCATATAATTCCTTTCGTATCGGTTCTTCGAATACATTTCTTTACTCAGGATGCAGGCCCATTCATCTTGCACATATTAAATAAAACATTTTCCTAAATACGCGCCTATATTGCGAGAAATTATCTTATAAAAATGCGTGTCGTAAAGCCAGAACGGTGTTTTTTGCATCTCGTTGAGCCGAAAGCCATGAGAGGTCTCAGTAAACAATGTTATGGCGTGCGAACCTTTGGAAGACAGTGAGCCGGAAGGCGGCGCCGCTTTCGCGTATGGCTCACCCTAAACCGTGCTGTCGCCATTGGGTTGCATGTTAAAACACGCACTAATGCCAGGCAGTTTCTCGGTTTCGGCATATAATTCCTTTCGTATCGGTTCTTCGAATACATGTCTTTACTCAGGATGCAGGCCCATTCATTTTGCACATAATAAATAAAGCATTTTCTTAAACAGGCGCCTATATTGTGAGAAATTCTCTGACAAAAATGCGTGTGGTTAGGCCAGAACAGCGTTTTTTGCATCTCGTTGAGGCGAAAGCCACGGGAGGTCTCAGTAAACAAAGTTATGGGAACCTTTGGAAGAAAGTCAGCCGGAAGGCGGCGCCGCTTTCGCGTATGGCTCACCCGAAACCGCGCTGTCGCCATTGGGTTGCATGATAAAACACGCACCAATGCCAGGCTGTTTCTCGGTTTCGGCATATAATTCCTTTCGTATCGGTTCTTCGAATACATTTCTTTACTCAGCATGCAGGCCCATTCATCTTGCACATATTAAATAAAGTACTTTTCTAAATACGCGCCTATATTGCGAGAAATTCTCTGCTAAAAATGCGTGTCAATAGGCCAGAACAGCATTTTTTTGCATATTATCGATGCGAAAGCCATGAGAGGTCTCAGTAAACGTTATGGTTTTCGAACCTTTGGAACACAGTGGGCCGGAAGGCGGCGCCGCTTTCGCGTATGGCTCACCCGAAACCGTGCTGTCCCCATTGGGTTGCATGATAAAACACGCACCAGTGCCAGGCAGTTTCTCGGTTTCGGCATATAATTCCTTTCGTATCGGTTCTTCGAATACATTTCTTTACTCAGGATGCAGGCCCATTCATCTTGCACATATTAAATAAAACATTTTCCTAAATACGCGCCTATATTGCGAGAAATTCTCTTATAAAAATGCGTGTCGTTAAGCCAGAACGGTGTTTTTTGCATCTCGTTGAGCCGAAAGCCATGAGAGGTCTCAGTAAACAATGTTATGGCGTGCGAACCTTTGGAAGACAGTGAGCCGGAAGGCGGCGCCACTTTCGCATATGGCTCACCCGAAACCGCGCTGTCGCCATTGGGTTGCATGATAAAACACGCATCAATGCCAGGCAGTTTCTCGGTTTCGGCATATAATTCCTTTCGCGTCGGTTCTTCGAATACATTGGTTTGCTCGGGATACAGGCCTATTCATTTTGCACGCAATAAGTAAAGCATTTTCTTAAATACGCGCCTATATTGCGAGAAATTCTTTGATCAAAATGCGTGTCGTTAGGCCAGAACTGCGTTTTTTGCATCTCCTTGAGGCGAAAGCTAAGGGAGGTCTCAGTAAACAAAGTTAAGGCGTGCGAACCTTTTGAAGACAGTGAGCCGGAAGGCGGCGCCGCTTTCGCGTATGGCTCACCCGAAACCGTGCTATCGCCATTGGGTTGCATGATAAAACACGCACCTATGCCAGGCAGTTTCTCGGTTTCGGCATATAATTCCTTTCGCGTCGGTTCTTCGAATACGTTGGTTTACTCAGGATGCAGGCCTATTCATTTTGCACGCAATAAGTAAAGCATTTTCTTAAATACGCACCTATATTGCGAGAAATTCTCTGATAAAAATGCGTGTGGTTAGGCCAGAACAGCGTTTTTTGCATCTCGTTGAGGCGAAAGCCATGAGAGGTCTCAGTAAGCAAAGTTATGGCGTGCCAACCTTTGGAAGACAGTGAGCCAGAAGGCGGCGCCGCTTTCGCGTATGGCTCACCCGAAACCGTGCTGTAGCAATTGGGTTGCATGATAAAACACGCACCAATGCCAGGCAGTTTCTCGGTTTCGGCATATAATTCCTTTCGTATCGGTTCTTCGAATACATGTCTTTACTCAGGATGCAGGCCCATTCATTTTGCACATATTAAATAAAGCATTCTCTTAAACAGGCGCCTATATTGCGAGAAATTCTCTGACAAAAATAAGTGTCATTAGGCCAGAACAGCGGTTTTTACATCTCGTTGAGGCGAAAGCCATGAGAGGTCTCAGTAAACAACGTTATGGTGTGCGAACCTTTGGAAGACAGTGAGCTGGAAGGCGCGCCGGCGCCGCTTTCGCGTATGGCTCACCCGAAACCGTGCTGCCGCCATCGGGTTGCATGATAAAACACGCACCAACGCCAGGCAGTTTCTCGGTTTCGGGATATAATTCCTTTCGTATCGGTTCTTCGAATATATTTCTTTACTCAGGATGCAGGCCTATTCATTTTGCACGCATTATGTAAAGCATTTTCTTAAATACGCGCCTATATTGCGAGAAATTCTCCGATAAAAATGCTTGTCGTTAGGCCTGAACAGCGTTTTTTCATCTCGTTGAGGCGAAAGCCATGAGAGGTCTCAGTAAACAACGTTATGGTCTGCGAACCTTTGGAAGACAGTGAGCCGGAAGGCGCGCCGGCGCCGCTTTCGCGTATGGCTCACCCGAAACCGTGCAGTCGCCATCGGGTTGCATGATAAAACACGCACCAACGCCAGGCAGTTTCTCGATTTCGGCATATAATTCATTTCGTGTCGGTTCTTCGAATACATTTCTTTACTCTGGATGCAGGCCTAATCATTTTGCACGCATTAAATAAAGCATTTTCGTAAATACGCGCCTATATTGCGAGAAATTCTTTGATAAAAATGCGTGTCGTTAGGCCAGAACTGCGTTTTTTGCATCTCGTTGAGGCGAAAGCCATGAGAGGTCTCAGTAAACAACGTTATGGCGTGCGAACCTTTGGAAGACAGTGAGCCGGAAGGCGGCGCCGCTTTCGCGTACGGCTCACCCGAAACCATGCTGTCGCCATTGGGTTGCATGATAAACATGCACCAACGCCAGGCAGTTTCTCGGTTTCGGCATATAATTCCTTTCGTATCGGTTCTTCGAATACATCTATTTACTCAGGATGCAGGCCCATTCATTTTGCACATATTAAATAAAGCATTTTCTTAAATAGGCGCCTATATTGCCAGAAATTCTGTGACAAAAATAAGTGTCGTAAGGCCAGAACAGCGTTTTTTGCATCTCGTTGAGGCGAAAGCCATGAGAGGTCTCAGTAAACAAAGTTATGGCGTGCGAACCTTTGGAAGACAGTCAGCCGGAAGGCGGCGCCGCTTTCGCGTATGGCTCACCCGAAACCGTGCTGTGGCATTGGGTTGCATGATAAAACACGCACCAATGCCAGGCTGTTTCTCGGTTTCGTCATATAATTCCTTTCGTATCGGTTCTTCGAATACATTTCTTTACTCAGCATGCAGGCCAATTCATCTTGCACATATTAAATAAAGCATTTTCCTAAATACGCGCCTATATTGCGAGAAATTCTCTGCTAAAGATGCGCGTCGTTAGGCCAGAACAGCGTTTTTTGCATATCGTCGAGGCGAAAGCCATGAGAGGTCTCAGTAAACGTTATGGTTTTCGAACCTTTGGAACACATTGGGCCGGGAGGCGGCGCCGCTTTCGCGTATGGCTCACCCGAAACCGTGCTGTCGCAATTGGGTTGCATGATAAAACACGCACCAATGCCAGGCAGTTTCTCGGTTTCGGCATATAATTCCTTTCGTATCTGTTCCTCGAATACATTTCTTTACTCACGATGCAGGCCCATTCATATTGCACATATTAAATAAAGCATTTTCTTAAATAGGCGCCTATATTGCGAGAAATTATCTGACAAAAATAAGTGTCGTTAGGCCAGAACTGCGTTTTTTGCATCTCGTTGAGGCGAAAGCCATGAGAGGTCTCAGTGAACAAAGTTATGGCGTGCGAACCTTTGGAAGACAGTGAGCCGGAAGGCGGCGCCGCTTTCGCGTATGGCTCACCCGAAACCATGCTGTCGCCATTGGGTTGCATGATAAACATGCACCAACGCCAGGCAGTTTCTCGGTTTCGGCATATAATTCCTTTCGTATCGGTTCTTCGAATACATTTCTTTACTCAGCATGCAGGCCCATTCATTTTGCACATATTAAATAAAGTATTTTCCTAAATACGCGCCTATATTGCGAGAAATTCTCTGCTAAAAATGCGTGTCGTTAGGCCAGAACAGCATTTTTTGCATATCGTCGAGGCGAAAGCCATGAGAGGTCTCAGTGAACAAAGTTATGGCGTGCGAACCTTTGGAAGACAGTGTGCTGGAAGGCGGCGCCGCTTTCGCATATGGCTCACCCGAAACCGCACTGTCGCCATTGGGTTGCATGACAAAACACGCACCAATGCCAGGCTGTTTCTCGGTTTCGGCATATAATTCCTTTCGTATCGGTTCTTCGAATACATTTATTTACTCAGGATGCAGGCCCATTCATCTTGCACGTATTAAATAAAGTATTTTCCTAAATACGCGCCTATATTGTGAGAAATTCTCTGCTAAAAATGCGTGTCGTTAGGCCAGAACAGCATTTTTTGCATATCGTCGAGGCGAAAGCCATGAGAGGTCTCAGTAAACGTTATGGTTTTCGAACCTTTGGAACACAGTGGGCCGGAAGGCGGCGCCGCTTTCGCGTATGGCTCACCCGAAACCGTGCTGTCGCCATTGGGTTGCATGATAAAACACGCACCAGTGCCAGGCAGTTTCTCGGTTTCGGCATATAATTCCTTTCGTATCGGTTCTTCGAATACATTTCTTTACTCAGGATGCAGGCCCATTCATCTTGCACATATTAAATAAAACATTTTCCTAAATACGCGCCTATATTGCGAGAAATTCTCTTATAAAAATGCGTGTCGTAAAGCCAGAACGGTGTTTTTTGCATCTCGTTGAGCCGAAAGCCATGAGAGGTCTCAGTAAACAATGTTATGGCGTGCGAACCTTTGGAAGACAGTGAGCCGGAAGGCGGCGCCGCTTTCGCGTATGGCTCACCCGAAACCGTGCTGTCGCCATTGGGTTGCATGTTAAAACACGCACTAATGCCAGGCAGTTTCTCGGTTTCGGCATATAATTCCTTTCGTATCGGTTCTTCGAATACATGTCTTTACTCAGGATGCAGGCCCATTCATTTTGCACATAATAAATAAAGCATTTTCTTAAACAGGCGCCTATATTGTGAGAAATTCTCTGACAAAAATGCGTGTGGTTAGGCCAGAACAGCGTTTTTTGCATCTCGTTGAGGCGAAAGCCACGGGAGGTCTCAGTAAACAAAGTTATGGGAACCTTTGGAAGAAAGTCAGCCGGAAGGCGGCGCCGCTTTCGCGTATGGCTCACCCGAAACCGCGCTGTCGCCATTGGGTTGCATGATAAAACACGCACCAATGCCAGGCTGTTTCTCGGTTTCGGCATATAATTCCTTTCGTATCGGTTCTTCGAATACATTTCTTTACTCAGCATGCAGGCCCATTCATCTTGCACATATTAAATAAAGTACTTTTCTAAATACGCGCCTATATTGCGAGAAATTCTCTGCTAAAAATGCGTGTCGTTAGGCCAGAACAGCATTTTTTGCATATTATCGATGCGAAAGCCATGAGAGGTCTCAGTAAACGTTATGGTTTTCGAACCTTTGGAACACAGTGGGCCGGAAAGCGGCGCCGCTTTCGCGTATGGCTCACCCGAAACCGTGCTGTCCCCATTGGGTTGCATGATAAAACACGCACCAGTGCCAGGCAGTTTTTCGGTTTCGGCATATAATTCCTTTCGTATCGGTTCTTCGAATACATTTCTTTACTCAGGATGCAGGCCCATTCATCTTGCACATATTAAATAAAACATTTTCCTAAATACGCGCCTATATTGCGAGAAATTCTCTTATAAAAATGCGTGTCGTTAAGCCAGAACGGTGTTTTTTGCATCTCGTTGAGCCGAAAGCCATGAGAGGTCTCAGTAAACAATGTTATGGCGTGCGAACCTTTGGAAGACAGTGAGCCGGAAGGCGGCGCCGCTTTCGCATATGGCTCGCCCGAAACCGCGCTGTCGCCATTGGGTTGGATGATAAAACACGCACCAATGCCAGGCAGTTTCTCGGTTTCGGCATATAATTCCTTTCGCGTCGGTTCTTCGAATACATTGGTTTGCTCGGGATACAGGCCTATTCATTTTGCACGCAATAAGTAAAGCATTTTCTTAAATACGCGCCTATATTGCGAGAAATTCTTTGATAAAAATGCGTGTCGTTAGGCCAGAACTGCGTTTTTTGCATCTCCTTGAGGCGAAAGCCAAGAGAGGTCTCAGTAAACAAAGTTAAGGCGTGCGAACCTTTTGAAGACAGTGAGCCGGAAGGCGGCGCCGCTTTCGCGTATGGCTCACCCGAAACCGTGCTGTCGCCATTGGGTTGCATGATAAAACACGCACCTATACCAGGCAGTTTCTCGGTTTCGGCATATAATTCCTTTCGCGTCGGTTCTTCGAATACGTTGGTTTACTCAGGATAGAGGCCTATTCATTTTGCACGCAATAAGTAAAGCATTTTCTCAAATACGCGCCTATATTGCGAGAAATTCTCTGATAAAGATGCGTGTCGTTAGGCCAGAACTGCGTTTTTTGCATCTCGTTGAGGCGAAAGCCATGAGAGGTCTCAGTAAACAACGTTATGGCGTGCCAACCTTTGGAAGACAGTGAGCCGGAAGGCGGCGCCGCTTTCGCGTACGGCTCACCCGAAACCATGCTGTCGCCATTGGGTTGCATGATAAACATGCACCAACGCCAGGCAGTTTCTCGGTTTCGGCATATAATTCCTTTCGTATCGGTTCTTCGAATATATTTATTTACTCAGGATGCAGGCCCATTCATTTTGCACATATTAAATAAAGCATTTTCTCAAATAGGCGCCTATATTGCCAGAAATTCTGTGACAAAAATAAGTGTCGTTAGGCCAGAACAGCGTTTTTTGCATCTCGTTGAGGCGAAAGCCATGAGAGGTCTCAGTAAACAAAGTTATGGCGTGCGAACCTTTTGAAGACAGTGAGCCGGAAGGCGGCGCCGCTTTCGCGTATGGCTCACCCAAAACCGTGCGGTCGCCATTGGGTTGCATGATAAAACACGCACCTATGCCAGGCAGTTTCTCGGTTTCGGCATATAATTCCTTTCGCGTCGGTTCTTCGAATACGTTGGTTTACTCAGGATGCAGGCCTATTCATTTTGCACGCAATAAGTAAAGCATTTTCTTAAATACGCGCCTATATTGCGAGAAATTCTCTGCTAAAGATGCGCGTCGTTAGGCCAGAACAGCGTTTTTTGCATATCGTCGAGGCGAAAGCCATGAGAGGTCTCAGTAAACGTTATGGTTTTCGAACCTTTGGAACACATTGGGCCGGGAGGCGGCGCCGCTTTCGCGTATGGCTCACCCGAAACCGTGCTTTCGCGATTGGGTTGCATGATAAAACACCCACCAATGCCAGGCAGTTTCTCGGTTTCGGCATAATATTCCTTTCGTATCGGTTCTTCGAATACATTTCTTTAATCAGGATGCAGGCCCATTCATTTTGCACATATTAAATAAAGCATTTTCTTAAATACGCACCTATATTGCGAGAAATTCTCTGATAAAAATGCGTGTGGTTAGGCCAGAACAGCGTTTTTTGCATCTCGTTGAGGCGAAAGCCATGAGAGGTCTCAGTAAGCAAAGTTATGGCGTGCCAACCTTTGGAAGACAGTGAGCCAGAAGGCGGCGCCGCTTTCGCGTATGGCTCACCCGAAACCGTGCTGTAGCAATTGGGTTGCATGATAAAACACGCACCAATGCCAGGCAGTTTCTCGGTTTCGGCATATAATTCCTTTCGTATCGGTTCTTCGAATACATGTCTTTACTCAGGATGCAGGCCCATTCATTTTGCACATATTAAATAAAGCATTCTCTTAAACAGGCGCCTATATTGCGAGAAATTCTCTGACAAAAATAAGTGTCATTAGGCCAGAACAGCGGTTTTTACATCTCGTTGAGGCGAAAGCCATGAGAGGTCTCAGTAAACAACGTTATGGTGTGCGAACCTTTGGAAGACAGTGAGCTGGAAGGCGCGCCGGCGCCGCTTTCGCGTATCGCTCACCCGAAACCGTGCTGCCGCCATCGGGTTGCATGATAAAACACGCACCAACGCCAGGCAGTTTCCCGGTTTCGGGATATAATTCCTTTCGTATCGGTTCTTCGAATATATTTCTTTACTCAGGATGCAGGCCTATTCATTTTGCACGCATTATGTAAAGCATTTTCTTAAATACGCGCCTATATTGCGAGAAATTCTCCGATAAAAATGCTTGTCGTTAGGCCTGAACAGCGTTTTTTCATCTCGTTGAGGCGAAAGCCATAAGAGGTCTCAGTAAACAACGTTATGGTCTGCGAACCTTTGGAAGACAGTGAGCCGGAAGGCGCGCCGGCGCCGCTTTCGCGTATGGCTCACCCGAAACCGTGCAGTCGCCATCGGGTTGCATGATAAAACACGCACCAACGCCAGGCAGTTTCTCGATTTCGGCATATAATTCATTTCGTGTCGGTTCTTCGAATACATTTCTTTACTCTGGATGCAGGCCTAATCATTTTGCACGCATTAAATAAAGCATTTTCGTAAATACGCCCCTATATTGCGAGATATTCTCTCATAAAAATGCGTGTCGTTAGGCCAGAACAGCGGTTTTTACATCTCGTTGAGGCGAAAGCCATGAGAGGTCTCAGTAAACAACGTTATGGTGTGCGAACCTTTGGAAGACAGTGAGCTGGAAGGCGCGCCGGCGCCGCTTTCGCGTATGGCTCACCCGAAACCGTGCTGCCGCCATCGGGTTGCATGATAAAACACGCACCAATGCTAGGCAGTTTCTCGGTTTCGGCATAATATTCCTTTCGTATCGGTTCTTCGAATACATTTCTTTAATCAGGATGCAGGCCCATTCATTTTGCACATATTAAATAAAGCATTTTCTTAAATACGCACCTATATTGCGAGAAATTCTCTGATAAAAATGCGTGTGGTTAGGCCAGAATAGCGTTTTTTGCATCTCGTTGAGGCGAAAGCCATGAGAGGTCTCAGTAAACGTTATGGTTTTCGAACCTTTGGAACACAGTGGGCCGGAAGGCGGCGCCGCTTTCGCGTATGGCTCACCCGAAACCGTGCTGTCGCCATTGGGTTGCATGATAAAACACGCACAACGCCAGGCAGTTTCTCGATTTCGGCATATAATTCCTTTCGTGTCGGTTCTTAGAATACATTTCTTTACTCTGGATGCAGGCCTAATCATTTTGCATGCATTAAATAAAACATTTTCTTAAATACGCCCCTATATTACGAGATATTCTCTGATAAAAATGCGTGTCGTTAGGCCAGAACACCGGTTTTTATATCTCGTTGAGGCGAAAGCCATGAGAGGTCTCAGTAAACAACGTTATAGTGTGCGAACCTTTGGAAGACAGTGAGCCGGAAGGCGCGCCGGCGCCGCTTTCGCGTATGGCTCACCCGAAACCGTGCTGTCGACATCGGGTTGCATGATAAAACACGCACCAACGCCAGGCAGTTTCTCGGTTTCGGCATATAATTCCTTTCGTATCGGTTCTTCGAATACATTTCTTTACTCAGGATGCAGGCCTATTCATTTTGCCCGCATTATGTAGAGCATTTTCTTAATTACGCGCCTATATTGCGAGAAATTCTCTGATAAAAATGCGTGTCGTTAGGCCTGAACAGTGTTTTTTGCATCTAGTTGAGGCGAAAGCCATGAGAGGTCTCAGTAAACAATGTTATGGCGTGCGAACCTTTGGAAGACAGTGAGCCGGAAGGCGGCGCCGCTTTCGCGTATGGCTCACCCGAAACCGTGCTATCGTCATTGGGTTGCAAATAAAACACGCACCAATGCGAGACAGGTTCTCGGTTTCGGCATATAATTCCTTTCGTGTCGGTGCTTGGAATACATTTCTTTACTCAGGATGCAGGCCTATTCGTTTTGCACGCATTAAGTAAAGCATTTTCTGAAATACACGCCTATATTATTATCTGACAAAAATGAGTGTTGTTAGCCCAGAACAGCGTTTTTTCCATCTCGTTGGCGCAATTCCGTCTCCTCAACGGTAGGGTCCCGCAACTTCTTTCTCCTCACCGGTTGCTTCTGAGCGGGTTAAACGGCGATAATTACCGAAAGGTGTCTCTGAACGCAACCTAAAGGTAGCATACACTCACTGAAGGCGATAAATTATTACGGTGAGGGTAATTGACTAGTGTTACCATTGTCATGCCATCACCTCGTGGCTCTATTCATGGCTGGTTTTGCGGCTATTATGATATAAAAACACTACATACTGCAACCTAAAGGGGAACACTCCCCAGGAATGATCTTGGTAGCTTAATGTAATGTTGTGGATAAAACAAAAATAAAAAAGAAAAAAGTTGCTTTTACAGGATTCGAACAGAAGGTTCATACGCTTTGTGCGGAGGCAAGTAGTGCCAATAATTTGTGCCAGTGAAGCAACGAGTGCCGCAAGCTTTAAACCCGCTATTATTCATATTTACAATATTTTCGCTATCTGTCGCCAGGTGACGCTGCTCAGAGATCCGTTGGATGATTAGCACTAGGTGCCCACGGCAAAACTACAAATGAGGCGGTACTAGGGAGATATCTATCGGCTGGGCATCTTTTGAAGTACGGGATGCTCAGAGTAAAATATTATATGAGGAATGCCTGAGGAAATTGGACAGTAACAGATGGGCAGCTAAAGTATTTAAATACCTGTACCTAAAAATCGTTGACTCACAATGGAGGAAAAGAACTAGGAAACTAACTAGTAAGTATGCTAGTAACAAGGACGGAGAAATAAAGAGCATTGAGCAACAGGTGAATAACACAGAAGGTAAAAATTGGATAAACTCGATGGAAACGAAACAGAGTGTGGAATTATACCGAAAGTGGAAAATGCAGATCAGGAAGGAAGATTTCTTTGATAACTCAAGAGGCAGTGCCCTACGTTTTGAAGCTAGATCAGGGTGCCTTAGAACACGCAGCTACAAAAAGAAATTTAACAATGAAGATGACGCATATATGTGCCGTATGTGGTAACTCCAGTGAAACAATTGACCACATTATATTCGAATGTAATGTTATCCATCCGGAAGTTGATGCAGGCGCAATCATTGTTCCTGAAGCTCTTGGGTTTAGAGATACCAGTGGCGGGGTGAATAAACCGGCGGTGGAAACTAGCAAAAAACGACTCGAAGATTGGTGGCTTAAAAGCAGAGACATGACATAGTGTTAGTAATGTAGAAACAAAAATATAATGAATAGAATGATGGTTTAGTTAACCATCATTCTAATCATTTTTCACCCTATAGGGTGAAAAATGAGCATGATTGCTACTGATACCACCCCGTTTCAAAGGGGACGCTCATATATTCCATCCATTCCATCCATCCATCTATACCGTTGAGGGAACGGAATCGCGCATCTCGTTGAGGTTCAAGCCATGAGAGTTCTCAGTAAACAACGTTATGGCGTTCGAACCTTTAGAAGACTGTGAGCCGGAAGGCGGCGCCGCTTTCGCGTATGGCTCACCCGAAACCGTGCTGTCGCCATTGGGTTGCTTGACAAAACACGCACCAATGCCAGGCAGTTTCTCGGTCTGGGCATAAAAATACTTCCGTGTCGGATTTTCGAATGCATTTCCTTACGTAGTATGCAGCCTTATTCATTTTGCACGCAATAAATAAAGCATTTTCCTTTATATCCGCCTAGATTGCGAGAAATTCCTTGACGAGAATGAGTGTCGTTAGGCCAGAACAGCGTTTTTTGCATATCGTTGAGGCGAAAGCCATGAGAGGTCTCAGTAAACAAAGTTATGGCGTGCGAACCTTTTGAAGACAGCGAGCCGGAAGGCGGCGCCGCTTTCGCGTATGGCTCACCCGAAACCGTGCTGTCGACATTGGGTTGCATGATAAACATGCACCAACGCCAGGCAGTTTCTCGGTTTCGGCATATAATTCCTTTCGTGTCGGTTCTTCGAATACATTGGTTTGCTCAGGATGCAGGCCTATTCATTTTGCACGCAATAAATAAAGTATTTTCCTAAATACGCGCCTATATTGCGAGAAATTCTCTGCTAAATATGCGTGTCGTTAGACCAGAACAGCGTTTTTTGCATATCGTCGAGGCGAAAGCCATGAGAGGTCTCAGTAAACGTTATGGTTTTCAAACCTTTGGAACACAGTGGGCCTTAAGGCGGCACCGCTTTCGCGTATGGCTCACCCGAAACCGTGCTGTCGCCATTGGGTTGCGTGATAAAACACGCACCAATGCCAGGCAGTTTCTCGGTTTCGGCATAATATTCCTTTCGTATCGGTTCTTCGAATACATTTCTTTAATCAGGATGCAGGCCCATTCATTTTGCACATATTAAATAAAGCATTTTCTTAAATACGCACCTATATTGCGAGAAATTCTCTGATAAAAATGCGTGTGGTTAGGCCAGAACAGCGTTTTTTGCATCTCGTTGAGGCGAAAGCCATGAGAGGTCTCAGTAAACGTTATGGTTTTCGAACCTTTGGAACACAGTGGGCCGGAAGGCGGCGCCGCTTTCGCGTATGGCTCACCCGAAACCGTGCTGTCGCCATTGGGTTGCGTGATAAAACACGCACAACGCCAGGCAGTTTCTCGATTTCGGCATATAATTCCTTTCGTGTCGGTTCTTCGAATACATTTCTTTACTCTGGATGCAGGCCTAATCATTTTGCACGCTATAAATAAAGCATTTTCCTAAATACGCCCCTATATTACGAGATATTCTCTGATAAAAATGCGTGTCGTTAGGCCAGAACAGCGGTTTTTACGTCTCGTTGAGACGAAAGCCATGAGAGGTCTCAGTAAACAACGTTATGGTGTGCGAACCTTTGGAAGACAGTGAGCCGGAAGGCGCGCCGGCGCCGCTTTCGCGTATGGCTCACCCGAAACCGTGCTGTCGCCATCGGGTTGCATGATAAAACACGCACCAACGCCAGGCAGTTTCTTGGTTTCGGCATATAATTCCTTTCGTATCGGTTCTTCGAATACATTTCTTTACTCAGGATGCAGGCCTATTCATTTTGCCCGCATTATGTAGAGCATTTTCTTAATTACGCGCCTATATTGCGAGAAATTCTCTGATAAAAATGCGTGTCGTTAGGCCTGAACAGTGTTTTTTGCATCTCGTTGAGGCGAAAGCCATGAGAGGTCTCAGTAAACAATGTTATGGCGTGCGAACCTTTGGAAGACAGTGAGCCGGAAGGCGGCGCCGCTTTCGCCTATGGCTCACCCGAAACCGTGCTGTCGCCATTGGGTATCAAATAAAACACGCACCAATGCGAGGCAGTTTCTCGGTTTCGGCATATAATTCCTTTCGTGTCGGTTCTTCGAATACATTTCTTTACTCAGGATGCAGGCCTATTCGTTTTGCACGCATTAAGTAAAGCATTTTCTTAAATACACGCCTATATTATTATATGACAAAAATGAGTGTTGTTAGGCCAGAACAGCGTTTTTTTGCATCTCGTTGGCGCAATTCCGTCTCCTCAACGGTAGGGTCCCGCAACTTCTTTCTCCTCACCGGTTGCTTCTGAGCGGGTTAAACGGCGATAATTACCGAAAGGTGTCTCCGATTTTAACCTAAAGGTAGCATACACTCACTGAAGGCAATAAATTATTACGGTGAGGGTAATTGACTAGTGTTACCATTGTCATGCCATAACCTCGTGGCTCGGTTCAAGGCAGGTTTTGCGGCTATTAAGAAATAAAAACACTACATACTGCAACCTAAAGGGCAACACTCCCCAGGAATGATCTTGGTAGCTTAATATAATGATGTGGATAAAACAAAAATAAAAAAGAATAAGTTGCTTTTACAGGATTCGAACAGATCGTTGATACGCTTTGTGCGGAGGCAAGTAGTGCCAATAATTTGTGCCAGTGAAGCAACGAGTGCGGCAAGCTTTAAACCCGCTATTATTCATATTTACAATATTTTCGCTATCTGTCGCCAGGTGACGCTGCTCAGAGATCCGTTGGACGATTATCACTAGGTGCCCACGGCAAAACTACAAATGAGGCGGTACAGGGAGTTATCGGCTGGGCATCTTTCGAAGTACGGGAAGCTAAGAGTAAAATATTATATGAGGAACGCCTGAGGAAATTGGACAGTAACAGATGGGCAGCTAATGTATTTAAATACCTGCACCTAAAAAGCGTTGACTCACAATGGAGGAAAAGAACTAGGAAACTAACTAGTAAGTATGCTAGTAACAAGGACGGAGAAATAAAGAGCATTAAGCAACAGCTGAATAAGACAGAAGGAAAAATTGGATAAATTCGATGGAAAAGAAACAGAGTGTGGAATTATACCGAAATTGGAAAATGCAGATCAGGAAGGAAGATTTCTTCGATAACTCAAGAGGCAGTGCCCTACGTTTTGAAGCTAGATCAGGGTGCCTTTGAATGCGCAGCTACAAAAAGAAATTTAACAATGGAGATGACGCATATATGTGCTGTATGTGGTAACTCCAGTGAAACAATTGACCACATTATATTCGAATGTAATGGTATCCACCCGGAAGTTGATGCAGGCGCAATCACTGTTCCTGAAGCTCGTGGATTTAAAGATACCAGTGGCCGGGTGAATAAACCGGCGGTGGAAACTAGCAAAAAACGAATGGAAGATTGGTGGCTTAAAAGCAGAGACGTGACATAATGTTAGTAATGTAGAAACAAAAATATAATAAATAGAATGATGGTTTAGTTAACCAATCTAAATCATTAATTAAGATATAGAGACAAAAATGAGCATGATTGCTACTGCTACCACCCCGTTTCAAAGGGGACGCTCATATATTCCATCCATTCCATCCATCCATCCATCTATACCGTTGAGGGAACGGAATCGCGCATCTCGTTGAGGCGAAAGCCATGAGAGGTCTCAGTAAACAAAGTTATGGCGTGCGAACTTTTGGAAGACAGTGAGCCGGAAGGCGGCGCCGCTTTCGCGTATGGCTCACCCGAAACCGTGCTGTCGCCATTGGGTTGCATGATAAAACACGCACCAATGACAGGCAGTTTCTCGGTTTCGGCATATAATTCCTTTCGTATCTGTTCCTCGAATACATTTCTTTACTCAGGATGCAGGCCCATTCATTTTGCACATATTAAATAAAGCATTTTCTTTAATAAGCGCCTATATTGCGAGAAATTCTCTGACAAAAATAAGTGTAGTTAGGCCAGAAAAGCGTTTTTTGCATCTCGTTGAGGCGAAAGCCATGAGAGGTCTCAGTAAACGTAATGGTTTTCGAACCTTTGGAACACAGTGAGCCGGAATGCGGCGCCGCGCTTTCGCGTATAGCTGACCCGAAACCGTTCTGTCGCCATTGGGTTGCATGATAAAACACGCACCAATGCCAGGCAGTTTCTTGGTCTCGGCATATAATTCCTTTCGCATCGGTTCCTCGAATACATTTATTTACTCAGGATGCAGGCCCATTCATTTTGCACATATTAAATAAGGCATTTTCTTAAATAGGCGCCTATATTGCGAAAAATTCGCTGATAAAAATGCGTGTCGTTAGGCCAGAACAGCGTTGTTTGCATCTCCTTGAGGCGAAAGCCATGAGAGGTCTCAGTAAACAAAGTTATGGCGTGCGAACCTTTGGAAGACAGTGAGCCAGAAGGCGGCGCCGCTTTCGCGTATGGCTCACCCGAAACCGTGCTGTCGCCATTGGGTTGCATCATAAAACGCGCACCAATGCCAGGCAGTTTCTCGGTTTCGGCATATAATTCCTTTCGTATCTGTTCCTCGAATACATTTCTTTACTCAGGATGCAGGCCCATTCATTTTGCACATATTAAATAAAGCATTTTCTTAAATAGGCGCCTATATTGCGAGAAATTCACTGACAAAAATAAGTGTCGTTAGGCCAAAACAGCGTTTTTTGCTTCTCGTTGAGGCGGAAGCCATCAGAGGTCTAAGTAAACGTTATGGTTTTCGAACCTTTGGAACACAGTGGGCCGGAAGGCGGCGCCGCTTTCGCGTATGGCTCACCCGTAACCGTGCTTTCGCCATAGGGTTGCATGATAAAACACGCACCAATGCCAGGCAGTTTCTTGGTCTCGGCATATAATTCCTTTCGCATCGGTTCCTCGAATACATTTATTTACTCAGGATGCAGGCCCATTCATTTTGCACATATTAAATAAGGCATTTTCTTAAATACGCACCTATATTGCGAGAAATTCTCTGATAAAAATGCGTGTCGTTAGGCCAGAACAGCGTTTTTTGCATCTCGTTGAGGCGAAAGCCATGAGAGGTCTCAGTAAACAAAGTTATGGCGTGCCAACCTTTGAAGACAGTGAGCCGGAAGGCGGCGCCGCTTTCGCGTATGGCTCACCCGAAACCGCGCTTTCGCCATTGGGTTGCATGATAAAACACGTACCAATGTCACGCAGTTTCTCGGTTTCGGCATATAATTCCTTTCGTATCGGTTCTTCGAATACATTTCTTTACTCAGGATTCAGGCCCATTCATCTTGCACATATTAAATAAAGCATTTTCCTAAATACGCGCCTATATTGAGAGAAATTCTCTGCTAAAGATGCGTGTCGTTAGGCCAGAAAAGCATTTTTTGCATATCGTCGAGGCGAAAGCCATGAGAGGCTTCAGTAAACAAATTTATGGCGTGCGAACCTTTGGAAGACAGTGAGGAAGGCGGAGCCGCTTTCGCGTATGGCTCACACGAATCCGCGCTGTCGCCATTGGGTTGCATGATAAAACACGCACCAATGCCAGGCAGTTTCTCGGTTTCGGCATATAATTCCTTTCGTAAATGTTCCTCGAATACATTGCTTTACTCAGGATGCAGGCCCATTCATTTTGCACATATTAAATAAAGCATTTTTTTAAATAGGCGCCTATATTGCGAGAAATTCTCTGACAAAAATAAGTGTCGTTAGGCCAGAACAGCGTTTTTTGCATCTCGTTAAGGCGAAAGCCATGAGAGGTCTCAGTAAACGTTATGGTTTTCGAACCTTTGGAACACAGTGGGCCGGAAGGCGGCGCCGCTTTCGCGTATTGCTCACCCGAAACCGTGCTGTCGCCATTGGGTTGCATGATAAAACACGCACCAGTGCCAGGCAGATTCTCGGTTTCGGCATATAATTCCTTTCGTATCGGTTCTTCGAATACATTCCTTTACTCAGGATGCAGGCCCATTCATTTTGCACATATCCAATAAAGCATTTTCGTACATACGCCGCTATATTGCGAGAATCTGATAAAAATGCGTGTCTTTAGGCCAGAACTGCGTTTTTTGCATCTCGTTGAGGCGAAAGCCATGAGAGGTCTCAGTGAACAAAGTTATGGCGTGCGAACCTTTGGAAGACAGTGAGCCGGAAGGCGTCGCCGCTTTCGCGTATGGCTCACCCGAAACCGCGCTGTCGCCATTGGGTTGCATGATAAAACACGTACCAATGCCAGGCAGTTTCTCGGTTTTGGCATATAATTCCTTTCGTATCGGTTCTTCGAATACATTTATTTACTCAGGATGCAGGCCCATTCATTTTGCAGATATTAAATAAAGCATTTTCTTAAATAGCGCCTATATTGCTAGAAATTCTCTGACAAAAATAAGTGCCGTTAGGCCAGAACAGCGTTTTTTGCATCTCGTTGAGGCGAAAGCCATGAGAGGTCTCAGTAAACAAAGTTATGGCGTGAGAACCTTTGGAAGACAGTGAGCCGGAAGGCGGCACCGCTTTCGCGTATGGCTCACCCGAAACCGTGCTGTCGCCATTGGGTTCCTTGATAAAACACGCACCAATCACAGGCAGTTTCTCGGTTTCGGCATATAATTCCTTTCGTATCTGTTCCTCGAATACATTTCTTTACTCAGGATGCAGGCCCATTCATTTTGCACATATTAAATAAAGCATTTTCTTTAATAAGCGCCTATATTGCGAGAAATTCTCTGATAAAAATGCGTGTCGTTAGGCCAGAACAGCGTTTTTTGCATCTCGTTGAGGCGAAAGCCATGAGAGGTCTCAGTAAACGTAATGGTTTTCGAACCTTTGGAACACAGTGGGCCGGAAGGCGGCGCCGCTTTCGCGTATGGCTCACCCGAAACCGTGCTGTCGCCATTGGGTTGCATGATAAAACACGTACCAATGCCAGGCAGTTTCTCGGTTTCGGCATATAATTCCTTTCGTATCGGTTCTTCGAATACATTTCTTTACTCAGGATGCAGGCCCATTCATCTTGCACATATTAAATAAAGCAGTTTCCTAAATACGCGCCTATATTGCGAGAAATTCTCTGTTAAAAATGCGTGTCGTTAGGCCAGAAAAGCATTTTTTGCATATCGTCGAGGCGAAAGCCATGAGAGGTTTCAGTAAACAATGTTATGGCGTGCGAACCTTTGGAAGACAGTGAGCCGGAAGGCGGAGCCGCTTTCGCGTATGGCTCACCCGAAACCGTGCTGTCGCCATTGGGTTGCATGATAAAACACGCACCAATGCCAGGCAGTTTCTCGGTTTCGGCATATAATTCCTTTCGTATCTGTTCCTCGAATACATTTCTTTACTCAGGATGCAGGCCCATTCATTTTGCAGATATTAAATAAAGCATTTTCTTAAATAGCGCCTATATTGCTAGAAATTCTCTGATAAAAATGCGTGTCGTTAGGCCAGAACAGCGTTTTTTGCATCTCGCTGAGGCGAAAGCCATGAGAGGTCTCAGTAAACAATGTTATGGCGTGCGAACCTTTGGAAGACAGTGAGCCGGAAGCCGGAGCCGCTTTCGCGTATGGCTCACCCGAAACCGTGCTGTCGCCATTGGGTTGCATGATAAAACACGCACCAATGCCAGGCAGTTTCTCGGTTTCGGCATATAATTCCTTTCGTATCTGTTCCTCGAATACATTTCTTTACTCAGGATGCAGGCCCATTCATCTTGCACATATTAAATAAAGCATTTTCCTAAATACGCGCCTATATTGCGAGACATTCTCTGATAAAAATGCGTGTCGTTAGGCCTGAACAGTGTTTTTTGCATCTCGTTGAGCCGAAAGCCATGAGAGGTCTCAGTAAACAATGTTATGGCGTGCGAACCTTTGGAAGACAGTGAGCCGGAAGGCGGCGCCGCTTTCGCGTATGGCTCACCCGAAACCGTGCTATCGCCATTGGGTTGCAAATAAAACACGCACCAATGCGAGGCAGGTTCTCGGTTTCGGCATATAATTCCTTTCGCGTCGGTTCTTCGAATACATTTTTTTACTCAGGATGCAGGCATATTCGTTTTGCACGCATTAAGTAAAGCATTTTCTGAAATACACGCCTATATTATTATCTGACAAAAATGAGTGTCGTTAGGCCAGAACAGCGTTTTTTGCATCTCGTTGGCGCAATTCCGTCTCCTCAACGGTAGGGTCCCGTAACTTCTTTCTCCTCACCGGTTGCTTCTCAGCGGGTTAAACGGCGATAATTACCGAAAGGTGTCTCTGAACGCAACCTAAAGGTAGCATACACTCACTGAAGGCGATAAATTATTACGGTGAGGGTAATTGACTAGTGTTACCATTGTCATGCCATCACCTCGTGGCTCTTTTCATGGCTGGTTTTGCGGCTATTATGATATAAAAACACTACATACTGCAACCTAAAGGGGAACACTCCCCAGGAATGATCTTGGTAGCTTAATGTAATGTTGTGGATAAAACAAAAATAAAAAAGAAAAAAGTTGCTTTTACAGGATTCGAACAGAAGGTTCATACGCTTTGTGCGGAGGCAAGTAGTGCCAATAATTTGTGCCAGTGAAGCAACGAGTGCCGCAAGCTTTAAACCCGCTATTATTCATATTTACAATATTTTCGCTATCTGTCGCCAGGTGACGCTGCTCAGAGATCCGTTGGATGATTAGCACTAGGTGCCCACGGCAAAACTACAAATGAGGCGGTACTAGGGAGATATCTATCGGCTGGGCATCTTTTGAAGTACGGGATGCTCAGAGTAAAATATTATATGAGGAATGCCTGAGGAAATTGGACAGTAACAGATGGGCAGCTAAAGTATTTAAATACCTGTACCTAAAAATCGTTGACTCACAATGGAGGAAAAGAACTAGGAAACTAACTAGTAAGTATGCTAGTAACAAGGACGGAGAAATAAAGAGCATTGAGCAACAGGTGAATAACACAGAAGGTAAAAATTGGATAAACTCGATGGAAACGAAACAGAGTGTGGAATTATACCGAAAGTGGAAAATGCAGATCAGGAAGGAAGATTTCTTTGATAACTCAAGAGGCAGTGCCCTACGTTTTGAAGCTAGATCAGGGTGCCTTAGAACACGCAGCTACAAAAAGAAATTTAACAATGGAGATGACGCATATATGTGCCGTATGTGGTAACTCCAGTGAAACAATTGACCACATTATATTCGAATGTAATGTTATCCATCCGGAAGTTGATGCAGGCGCAATCATTGTTCCTGAAGCTCTTGGGTTTAGAGATACCAGTGGCCGGGTGAATAAACCGGCGGTGGAAACTAGCAAAAAACGACTCGAAGATTGGTGGCTTAAAAGCAGAGACATGACATAGTGTTAGTAATGTAGAAACAAAAATATAATGAATAGAATGATGGTTTAGTTAACCATCATTCTAATCATTTTTCACCCTATAGGGTGAAAAATGAGCATGATTGCTACTGATACCACCCCGTTTCAAAGGGGACGCTCATATATTCCATCCATTCCATCCATCCATCCATCTATACCGTTGAGGGAACGGAATCGCGCATCTCGTTGAGGTTGAAGACATCAGAGTTCTCAGTAAACAACGTTATGGCGTTCGAACCTTTAGAAGACTGTGAGCCAGAAGGCGGCGCCGTTTTCGCGTATGGCTCACCCGAAACCGTTCTGTCGCCAGTGGGTTGCATGATAAAACACGCACCAATGCCAGGCAATTTCTCGGTCTCGGCATATAAATCCTTCCGTGTCGGTTTTTCGAATGCATTTCCTTACTCAGTATGCAGCCTTATTCATTTTGCACGCAATAAATAAAGCATTTTCCTTAATATCCGCCTAGATTGCGAGAAATTCCTTGGCGAGAATGAGTGTCGTTAGGCCAGAACAGCGTTTTTTGCATATCGTTTAGGCGAAAGCCATGAGAGGTCTCAGTAAACAAAGTTATGGCGTGCGAACCTTTTGAAGACAGTGAGCCGGAAGGCGGCGCCGCTTTCGCGTATGGCTCACCCGAAACCGTGCTGTCGACATTGGGTTGCATGATAAACATGCACCAACGCCAGGCAGTTTCTCGCTTTCGGCATATAATTCCTTTCGTGTCGGTTCTTCGAATACATTGGTTTTCTCAGGATGCAGGCCTATTCATTTTGCACGCAATAAGTAAAGCATTTCCTTAAATACGCGCCTATATTGCGAGAAATTCTCTGATAAAGATGCGTGTCGTTAGGCCAGAACTGTGTTTTTTTGCATCTCGTTGCGGCGAAAGCCATGAGAGGTCTCAGTGAACAAAGTTATGGCGTGCGAACCTTTGGAAGACAGTGTGCTGGAAGGCGGCGCCGCTTTCGCGTATGGCTCACCCGAAACCGCGCTGTCGCCATTGGGTTGCATGATAAAACACGCACCAATGCCAGCCAGTTTCTCGGTTTCGGCATATAATTCCTTTCGCGTCGGTTCTTCGAATACATTGGTTTGCTCAGGATGCAGGCCTATTCATTTTGCACGCAATAAGTAAAGCATTTTCTTAAATACGCGCCTATATTGCGAGAAATTATTTGATAAAAATGCGTGTCGTTAGGACAGAACTGCGTTTTTTGCATCTCGTTGAGGCGAAAGCCATGAGAGGTCTCAGTAAACAAAGTTAAGGCGTGCGAACCTTTTGAAGACAGTGAGCCGGAAGGCAGCGCCGCTTTCGCATATGGCTCACCCGAAACCGTGCTGTCGCCATTGGGTTGCATGATAAAACACGCACCAATGCCAGGCAGTTTCTCGGTTTCGGCATATAATTCCTTTCGCGTCGGTTCTTCGAATACATTGGTTTACTCAGGATGCAGGCCTATTCATTTTGCACGCAATAAGTAAAGCATTTTCTTAAATACGCGCCTATATTGCGAGAAATTCTCTGATAAAGATGCGTGTCGTTAGGCCAGAACTGCGTTTTTTGCATCTCGTTGAGGCGAAAGCCATGAGAGGTCTCAGTAAACAACGTTATGGCGTGCGAACCTTTGGAAGACAGTGAGCCGGAAGGCGGCGCCGCTTTCGCGTATGGCTCACCCGAAACCATGCTGTCGCCATTGGGTTGCATGATAAACATGCACCAACGCCAGGCAGTTTCTCGGTTTCGGCATATAATTCCTTTCGTGTCGGTTCTTCGAATACATTTCTTTACACAGGATGCAGGCCTATTCATTTTGCACGCAATAAGTAAAGCATTTTCTTAAATACGCGCCTATATTGCGAGAAATTCTCTGATAAAGATGCGTGTCGTTAGGCCAGAACTGCGTTTTTTGCATCTCGTTGAGGCGAAAGCCATTAGAGGTCTCAGTAAACAACGTTATGGCGTGCGAACCTTTGGAAGACAGTGAGCCGGAAGGCGGCGCCGCTTTCGCGTATGGCTCACCCGAAACCATGCTGTCGCCATTGGGTTGCATGATAAACATGCACCAGCGCCAGGCAGTTTCTCGGTTTCGGCATATAATTCCTTTCGTATCGGTTCTTCGAATACATTTATTTACTCAGGATGCAGGCCCATTCATTTTGCACATATTAAATAAAGCATTTTCTTAAATAGGCGCCTATATTGCCAGAAATTCTCTGACAAAAATAAGTGTCGTTAGGCCAGAACAGCGTTATTTGCATCTCGTTGAGGCGAAAGCCATGAGAGGTCTCATTAAACAATGTTATGGCGTGCCAACCTTTGGAAGACAGTCAGCCGGAAGGCGGCGCCGCTTTCGCGTATGGCTCACCCGAAACTGTGCTGTCGCATTGGGTTGCATGATAAAACACGCACCAATGCCAGGCTGTTTCTCGGTTTCGGCATATAATTCCTTTCGTATCGGTTCTTCGAATACATTTCTTTACTCAGCATGCAGGCCCATTCATCTTGCACATATTAAATAAAGCATTTTCCTAAATACGCGCCAATATTGCGAGAAATTCTCTGCTAAAGATGCGTGTCGTTAGGCCAGAACAGCGTTTTTTGCATATCGTCGAGGCGAAAGCCATGAGAGGTCTCAGTAAACGTTATGGTTTCCGAACCTTTGGAACACTTTGGGCCGGGAGGCGGCGCCGCTTTCGCGTATGGCTCACCCGAAACCGTGCTGTCGCCATCGGGTTGCATGATAAAACACGCACCAACGCCAGGCAGTTTCTCGGTTTCGGCGTATAATTCCTTTCGTATCGGTTCTTCGAATACATTTCTTTACTCAGGATGCAGGCCTATTCATTTTGCCCGCATTATGTAGAGCATTTTCTTAATTACGCGCCTATATTGCGAGAAATTCTCTGATAAAAATGTGTGTCGTTGGGCCTGAACAGTGTTTTTTGCATCTCGTTGAGGCGAAAGCCATGAGAGGTCTCAGTAAACAATTTTATGGCGTGCGAACCTTTGGAAGACAGTGAGCCGGAAGGCGGCGCCGCTTTCGCCTATGGCTCACCCGAAACCGTGCTGTCGCCATTGGGTATCAAATAAAACACGCACCAATGCGAGGCAGTTTCTCGGTTTCGGCATATAATTCCTTTCGTGTCGGTTCTTTACTCAGGATGCAGGCCTATTCGTTTTGCACGCATTAAGTAAAGCATTTTCTTAAATACACGCCTATATTATTATCTGACAAAAATGAGTGTTGTTAGGCCAGAACAGCGTTTTTTTGCATTTCGTTGGCGCAATTCCGTCTCCTCAACGGTAGGGTCCCGCAACTTCTTTCTCCTCACCGGTTGCTTCTGAGCGGGTTAAACGGCGATAATTACCGAAAGGTGTCTCCGATTTTAACCTAAAGGTAGCATACACTCACTGAAGGCAATAAATTATTACGGTGAGGGTAATTGACTAGTGTTACCATTGTCATGCCATAACCTCGTGGCTCGGTTCAAGGCAGGTTTTGCGGCTATTAAGAAATAAAAACACTACATACTGCAACCTAAAGGGCAACACTCCCCAGGAATGATCTTGGTAGCTTAATGTAATGTTGTGGATAAAACAAAAATAAAAAAGAATAAGTTGCTTTTACAGGATTCGAACAGATCGTTCATACGCTTTGTGCGGAGGCAAGTAGTGCCAATACTCTGCGCCACTGAAGCAACGAGTGCGGAAAGCTTTAAACCAGCTATTATTCATATTTACAATATTTTCGCTATCTGTCGCCAGGTGACGCTGCTCAGAGATCCGTTGGACGATTATCACTAGGTGCCCACGGCAAAACTACAAATGAGGCGGTACAGGGAGATATCGGCTGGGCGTCTTTCGAAGTACGGGAAGCTCAGGGTAAAATATTATATGAGGAACGCCTGAGGAAATTGGACAGTAACAGATGGGCAGCTAAAGTATTTAAATACCTGCACCTAAAAAGCGTTGACTCACAATGGAGGAAAAGAACTAGGAAACTAACTAGTAAGTATGCTAGTAACAAGGACGGAGAAATAAAGAGCATTAAGCAACAGGTGAATAACACAGAAGGTAAAAATTGGATAAATTCGATGGAAAAGAAACAGAGTGTGGAATTATACCGAAATTGGAAAATGCAGATCAGGAAGGAAGATTTCTTTGATAACTCAAGAGTCAGTGCCCTACGTTTTGAAGCTACATCAGGGTGCCTTAGAATACGCAGCTACAAAAAGAAATTTAACAATGGAGATGACGCATATATGTGCTGTATGTGGTAACTCCAGTGAAACAATTGACCACATTATATTCGAATGTAATGGTATCCATCCGGAAGTTGATGCAGGCGCAATCACTGTTCCTGAAGCTCTTGGGTTTAAAGATACCAGTGGCCGGGTGAATAAACCGGCGGTGGAAACTAGCAAAAAACGACTGGAAGATTGGTGGCTTAAAAGCAGAGACGTGACATAATGTTAGTAATGTAGAAACAAAAATTTAATAAATAGAATGATGGTTTAGTTAACCAATCTAAATCATTAATTAAGATATAGGGACAAAAATGAGCATGATTGCTACTGCTACCACCCCGTTTCAAAGGGGACGCTCATATATTCCATCCATTCCATCCATCCATCCATCTATACCGTTGAGGGAACGGAATCGCGCATCTCGTTGAGGTTGAAGACATGAGAGTTCTCAGTAAACAACGTTATGGCGTTCGAACCTTTAGAAGACTGTGAGCCGGAAGGCGGCGCCGCTTTCCAGGAGTGATCTTGGCAGCTTTATGTAATGTTGTGGATAAAACAAAAATAAAAAAGAAAAAAGTTGCTTTTACGGGATTCGAACAGATCTTTCATTATACGCTTAGTGCGGAGGCAAGCATTGTCAAAAGGCTGGTTGTGCGGCTATAAAGAAATAAAAACACTACATACTGCAACCTAAAGGGGAATCACGCCCGAAGGAATGATCTTGGTAGCTTAATGTAATGTTGTGGATAAAAAACAATAAAAAAGAAAAAAGTTGCTTTTACAGGATTCGAACAGATCTTTCATACGCTTTCTGCGGAGGCAAGTAGTGTCAATCCTTTGCGCACGTGAAGCAACGAGTGCGGCAAGCTTTAAACTCGCTATTATTCATATTTGCAATATTTCCGCTATCTGTCGCCAGGTGACGCTGCTCAGAGGACCCTAAGTTAAGTCGGGTCTGATGATTTTCAACGGCTCAACTGATCAGGGTCTTAAAATTCAAGGCCTTGAAATACCTAGAGTAGCAGAATATAAATATTTGGGGTATGGATAAACGAAGGATTGGCATACATTGGAAAGCATGAGCAATCACTTAAGGCCAAAGGGCGAAGGAATACCGGGATAATGAAGCATAAGGCATTGTGGGGATACAATAGGTATGAGGTATTGAGGGGTATTTGGAAAGGAATTATGGTGCCCGGACTTACTTTCGGAAATGCGGTTTCGTGCCTAAAATCAGAGGTACAGTCGACATTAGAAACAAATCAGAGATTCGTTGGACGATTAGCACTAGGTGCCCACGGCAAAACTACAAATGAGGCGGTACAGGGAGATATGGGCTGGGCATCTTTCGAAGTACGGGAAGCTCAGAGTAAAATATTATATGAGGAGCGCCTGAGGAAATTGGACAGTAACAGATGGGCAGCTAAGGTATTTAAATACCTGTACCTAAAAAGCGTTGACTCACAATGGAGGAAAAGAACTAGGAAACTAACTAGTAAGTATGTTAGTAACAAGGATGGAGAAATAAAGAGCATTAAGCAACAGGTGAAAAACACAGAAGGTAAAAATTGGATAAATTCGATGGAAAAAAATACAGAGCGTGGAATTATACCGAAAGTGGAAAATGCAGATCAGGAAGGAAGATTTCTTTGATAACTCAAGAGGCAGTGCCCTACTTTTTGAAGCTAGATCAGGGTGCCTTAGAACACGCAGCTACAAAAAGAAGTTTAACAATGGAGATGACGCATGTGCTGTATGTGGAAACTCCAGTGAAACAATTGACCATATTATACTCGAATGCAATGGTATCCATCCGGAAGTTGATGCAGGCGCAATCACTGTTCCTGAAGCTCTGGGGTTTAGAGATAACAGTGGCCGGGTGAATAAACCGGCGGAGGAAACTAGCAAAAAACGGCTGGAAGATTGGTGGCTTAAAAGCAGAGAAGTGACATAATGTTAGTAATGTAGGAGCAAAATTTAATAAATAGAATGATGGTTCAGTTAACAATTCTAAATCAATAATTAAGATATATGGAGAAAAATGAGCATGATAGCTACTGCTACCACCCCGTTTCAAAGGGGACGCTCCTATATTCCATCCTTCCATCCATACCGTTGAGGGAACGGAATCACGCGAGTTTGTTGAGGTGAAACCATGAGAGTTCTCAGTAAACAACGTTATGCCGTTCGAACCTTTGGAAGACAATGAGCCGGAAGGCGGCGCCGTTTCGCGTATGGCTCACCCGAAACCCTGCTGTCACCGTTGGATTGCATGATAAAATTCAGCACCAATGCCAGGCAGTGTCTCGGTTTCGGCATATATTTCCTTTCGTGTCGGTTTTTCGAATACATTCTTTACTCCCAATGCAGGGAGTCCAGCCCCCGTTCCTCAGGCCTGCGTGCCAGGAGCGGGGAGTAGGGCCTATTGCAGAAACCAGTGCCACTGGGAGCCAGCGCCCCAGCGCCATACCTGATTATGGTCCCAGTATGACGCTGGACACTGGGCGCACTGGGACGCGGCATACTGGGACGCTCCGCGCTGGCGGCACTGTTCGCCCGAAAAAAAAAAAAAAAAGGCGTGGGATAAAAATTAAACAAGTAAAAAGTAACGAAACAAGTGAGGTACATAAATAACCTAAAAAAAAGTAAAAAAAGAAGAAAAAAAATTAATGCACTAAGCGTGCCTCGAACTAAGTAGTCACTAGGTTACATACCAATCACTAGCTCAGCACGCTAACCACTCGGCCACGCCGAGAACTGGATTTTCTTTAAACATTTTTGCATTTTATGTCATGACCCGCATTTAAAAGGTTGGGACTTCATGTTTCGCAGTCTAAAGACCATTGCTACCGCTCTAACAATTGCAACTTCTTGCTCATTTTAGCTTGCTGTCTGCTCTCACGACTTGCAACTAATGTTCTTGGTGCCTATGCGCGCTATTCTGTGCACTGAAATCATTTTAACATGTGGAGTTTGACATCGCTGGCAAATTTACCAACGCCGGCTCTTGGGTGGTGCTCTGCTACCGTGGGCGTAATTTTCGCTGAACACGGAGCTTTAGTAGAAGCCTTCAAGGAAAAACGTGCGACCAAGCTTCAATACCGGCAAGCGCCGCAGCGATGACCCTAATTGCGTCTAACTAAACCTTATTTGTATGTAAACATTGCGGGAAGCGTTGCGATGACCGAGGGCTCGGCTGCTTGATACGCAGAGTAAGAAGGAGCGCAAAAGCTTGAGAAACACGCCAAATATTATGTATTACAAGCGCTGTATGTTGTTGCTTTTTCTCTCATGGACCCATCGCTCGGTAAACTACTCTCTTCCTCGTTTTAGTTTTTCTTTCTGCTGTTGATACTGGGCCGTGGTGTAGGCTACGCTCGCCTGCGATTGAGCCCGCATTGAACATTTTGGCAGTAATCATTGTGTTAGAGTGCCCTTAAGATCAGCTGTGAAGTTGGTTATGCATGGTAGCCCACATTATTCAATTCCAGCTTTAGTAGTGCGTTAATCGTCAGTCTGTCATGAGATCGAGGCGCGGCGATCGTTGTCGCTCTCGAAACGCTCGAAACGACCTATCGAAACATGGAAACTCTAGAAAAAAGATACTGCCTTTGTTTTCTTACAAATTCGCAACGACTTCGCGGCAAAAAGCGCTTGCTTGAACCATATTTTTCATATGCCCCCCGATGGTCGATTGAAAGTACGCTGTTGCCCTGTTGGCCCCTGAGGGATGCTACTCCTGCTGACGCCGCAGGCCACACCGGCTATACTGGGGCACTGGGACCAGTGCGGCCCAGCGCACATACAGCGCTTCTCCCAGTGCATCGCGGATGCCAGCGACACACCCAGCGTCAAAAGGCTAATCCCAGCGTTTTTCTCCCATCGCACCAGTGCAGCCAGTGTCTTCCCGTTACTGCTCCAGTGAATATCGCAGACCTCCAGCGTGCCCAGCAGATCCAGTGCAAAACCAGCGCGAAAATCTTACTGGTTTCGCACTGGAGACGCTGGTTTTTGCGCCTCCTAAATAGGTAGAAATTGAAGTTTTAATCAATCAATCAATCAATCAATCAATCAATCAATCAATCGACGGGCCAGCGCAGGGAACGGGAAAGCTGCAGCTTCCCGAAGGAGAGCATGAGAGAGCTTTGATTTGTATTTTCGTTGCTTTGCGGCTCGCGTGTCACTGTTGCATTTTGCACAGACTATCTCCGGTACCTTATCGAAACACTGGGCTCCTTCGCTTAAAACGTCCTTCCCTGGACAGTGGCCCTTTAACAGATTACACAACCACATGTATACTCGCAATCTTTTCCCACACGCGATGCTAGGATTCAGAAGTCACTTATCCACACAAGACACCATGCTTCAAATTTTCGAAGAAATTCTACATCCGCAGCATCGGAACCGCACGAGAGCCCTACTGGCTCTGGACCTCACCAAAGCATTTGATAATATACAACATGACTCAGTCCTTGACGCCCTCTGCAGCCTAGGGGTAGGAGAACGCACCCACTCATATATCGCAGCCTTTCTCCGCGACCAGAGCGCGGAACTTAAACTATTTCTCTGTAGGGAATCGCGGAGCACCCCAGGGATCAGTCCTCTCCCCGCTACTATTTAACATCCCCCTCATCCCGATGGCCCACAAACACAAATCCCAAACCTCTCCCACACCCTCTATGCGGATGATATTGCCCTGTGTACAACCACGGGAAATGTAGGAAACATAGAGGACACTCTTCAAGCAGGAGCGGATGTAGTGGCAACGCACGCAGCATCTATCGGCCTAACGTGCTCCCCCACTAAATCCGAACTCCTGTAGCTCCACCCAAACCGTCGCCTTACCAAGCAGAAACATGCTTCCATATGACATCACCAAGTGCCCGAGGTCAGTAAACTTCGAGTTCTGGGAATGTTTCTGCAAAACAATCACAGAAACTATCCTGAAACTGACGATCACCACACATCAAACTATCAGACTCATCAAGCGAATAGCGAACAGGCACAGAGGCATGAGAGAGCACGATCTCCGGCGCCTTATACAGGCATTCGTCATCAGCCGAATGGTCTATTCACTCCCGTATCTCTATCTTACAAAGGCAGAAACGGAGAAAGTGAATGCACTCATTCGTCAGGCGTAAACAAAACAGCACTTCACCTCCCGAAACATACTCCTACCACACGCCTCCTAAACATGGGAGTACACAACACAATCCAAGATCAACTGCCCAGATCAACAGACTTTCCTCCACAGAGACGGGCAGGTTCATTCTCGCAGCGCTAAAACTCCAACCAATTGGTCCACCCAATTAAAACAGCCACCTAGTCCCCCAAGACATCCGGCACAACCTTACCGTACAACCCCTACCTAAAAATATGCACCCTGCTCACCACAAGGCACGACGAGAAGCTCGAGCCAAGACGTTACACAAAGCACACGCGACTGACACCGAAGCGGCCGACGTAGACGCGGCAGAGAATAGTCACCCAATGGCATATGTCATCAGTGTGATTCTGCCTCTGTCAAAGAAAAAACGTCGACAGAAGCCGAAGGGGCAGCCATAGCGCTGGCCATCTCCTCTTCCACTGCCACAGTTATTTTCAGCGATTAATTCTAAAACGACCATTCAAAATTTCACAATAGGGAAAATACACCTATTCACCCATCAAATATTAACCTCCGGTTCCACAGCTCACCGACTGTCACGCGCTCTATAATCACCGGAGGTCATCACCGAGACATGACAAAAGAGGGGGGTGGTCATTCGATGCCCGGCGTAGCCGGTAAGTAAACGTGGAGAGAGAGAGCAGAACTTTTTATTTATTCCAGCGGATGAAGAGGCTCCGGCCCTCCGTCGCTTAGGATGGATGGCGGGTGCCCCGCCTCAGACGCAGGCCGGCAGACGTTGTTGGCCGGCGGCATCCCAGGCCAGCTGGAGCCCAGGGTCCGAGCAGCGCAGTATGGTCTCCCAGAGTTGCGGCGTCAGATTTAGACCCCTCCCGGGAGAAAAGGGGCAGTCCCAGAGGATGTGTTCGAGGGTCCCTCTCGAGTCACAGTTTGCACAGAATTCAGATCTTTCTCCTGGGAGCATATGGCTCACCAGGAGCGGGTGTGGGAATGTCCCAGTCTGAAGGCGACGCCAGGCGACGGCCTGCCTGAAATTTAGGGTAGGGGCTGGCGCAAAAGCCACCCGTCTACTGAGTCTATAACGCTGCAGAATTTCTGTGTAAGATTTGGCACACTCTAGATATTTGGTGAGCCTGGTTAGGATAACATGCTGTAGTAGCTTTCCCAAGCATGATGTTAGGGATATTGGCCGTAAATTGTCTATCCGAAGTGGCTTACCAGGCTTAGGTATGAAAATAATGTCAGCCGTTTTCCACTGCTCAGGTATTTCCTCTTTCTCCCAGCACTCCTGCATAAGCTGAGTTAGTGAGGCTACCGATTGGTCATCTAGGTTTCGCAGCATTTTATTAGTGATACCATCTGGGCCCGGTGCCGTGTTGGTTCTAAGCCGAAGAATATCTGCTCTTACTTCTGCCGTGCTAATAGGGGCATCAAGCTTATCATTGGCGTCCCCTAAGTAATCAGGAAGGGGCATCCTGCTGGTATCACTAACATACAAGTCTTGCAACTGTCGAAAGAACTTCTCGTCATCTCCTGGAAAGGAGTGTCTAATCTTCATGAGGTTAGTGCCTACTTGAGCTTTCGAGCTCTCAGGGTCCAGAAGGTGACGAAGTCCCAAGGTCTTAGGCATGCTCATATTATTCTCCATGTGTGGAGAATGAGACGAAGACGCGTTGACTTGAAACAACAATAAGAAGAGGTTTATAGGCTCAGAACGAGGAATACACAAAACATTTAGAGGGCAGCAATTAACATTCTAAAAGGCAACGACATGAGTGAAGAAACAATCTAATTAAAAATTTCAAATTACGTATACATCAGAGTCATGCTTTTCCGGGATGGAAGTAAAAATTCAAGTAACAGTAAGGGAAAGAGAGTTCTGAGCATTTTCGAACATACAATTGACCGGGCAGCGCTGCGGCAGTCCATCACTGAGACGACGCAGACGGGCGGCACTCGAAGGCGACGGTCCTTCTGATGCAGCATGCGGTCTGAGGATGCGGTGCCGGCGGCGGCGCTCGGTACCCCCCGGGAGCACGCGGCAGCTCGGGTTTCCTTCTTCGGGAGCGAACAGGGCGGACTGACTTTGGGGCCTCGACGGCTCCTTTTTAAACCCTTGTCGACGATGCCTTGTGTGCAGGGTCGGGGTCCGAGCAAAACACAAACATAGAGCGCACAAAGTAGTTCACTCACAGAGGAAGGCGCACGTAGACACACCACACTTCAGCACTGCATGGCCGCCATCTTAGGTTTGAAAAACATAACACACAACAAAAACAACAGTCACGTACGCCCCTAACTTCGGTTCTTCTGGGGGTCACATTGCCAGGGAAGAAAAAATGTACGGATATACAAAGGAAGCTTATGGACGTTGTCGGGGTGACTCTGAGTGGGGAACGTACGACACAGGCAGCACGTGCTCTTCTGCTCGAGCATGGAGAAAGTTGCAGATAACACAGGGAAAGCTATACTGTTCCGAGGCAACGTGCATTCTTGCGCGCCCGACCGATGGTCACATATACAGGTCCCGTAAACATATGGGGTTTACAGAACAATTCCGCGTGTGTATAAATGCAACATGGGCAAATTAATGGATGCCGCCTATTCTGTGACACCGACCCATTCACATCGTCTGTGTACCAGACAATGCAGGCAACCCTGGTAACGAGGCAGCCCACTCAACTGCTCGAGCGCACGTCAACCGAGCGGGACATACCGAAGACTGGGGAAGCACGCGGGACAGACCTCTCACCTATCATGACATAACACTTCACTACCGAGAACAACGACTCTTATATCCCCCGCCTCATACCTCTCTCTCAAAACCCCATCAAATAACCCTCCCCAGCTTGGTTGGGTTTGGCACACCAGGGCCGGTACGACCCCGCATGTTCTCTCTATGTGGCGCACCTAGAGCCACCTTCAATCACATAATGTTTCTATGCGAAGATTTCAAGCCACCGCCCCAATGGGGCTTCACGGACGAAGAGGGTTGGGAGATCGCGGTCTACAGCTCGGACCCAGCAGCGCAAAAGATGCTGGCTGACTGGGCTGAAGCGGTCGCTGCCAGGCGCGGCCTGACAGACACCAGCCAGGATCAAGCACCACCTCAACCCTTATAATGTACCTTGGTCCCCACAATAAATGTTTTACCACCACCATCAGCGGCGTTGACCGACCGTCCCAGCCCCGTAGGGCCAGGAACTGCCACCCTTCACCACCTCCCCCACCCTCTAATCTTCTGTCCGCACGAGGCAGCGGAGGTGGCTCAGCTACAGAGCCAGTAGCAGGCCCGTGGATTATCTTTTCCTTCTTCCTACGGCCAGAAAAACAAGAACGCCTCGGGATGATTTTTGAGGAAAAGAAAGGCGCTGTATCTTCCTCACTCACTTGGTGGAGACCTCAGCTGCGCCGTGAGAGGGTGGTTGCTCCCGGCCCTACTGGGCTGGGACTGGTAGGTTCCCGCCGTTTGAGCGGGGGCTAGCCTGCCACCACCACCGCTGGTTGTACCTGTTTTAGGCCGTCATTGCACCCACCACCGCTTCGGGGGCGGACGATGGCCGTTGCGACGCCCGTCTTTCTCTCTCCCTCTTTTTCTTTCCCTTCTATTTTCTCCTGTCCGCACGAGGCAGCGGATGTGGTTCAACTGCAGAGTCAGTAGCAGGCCATGCAGTTTCTTTTCCTTCTTCCTACAATCCCAACAACTTGTTTACCATGAGGGATGGGAGGAATGAGAGGGAAGTAACAAAGATGGTTTGGTTTGATTTGTGGGGCTTAGCGTCCCAAAGCGACCAAGGCTATGAGAGACGCCATAGTGGAGGTCTCCGGAAATTTCGACCACCTGGGGTTCTTTAAAGTGCACTGACATCGCACAGCACACGAGTGCCATCATCACTGCGACAGAGGAGGATGATAAACCTTTATTAGGGTGAAAGTCTGTCTAGGTTCATGGTATGTCGGTAGAAAGTCACCGCCGGATGCGTCATCAGGAAATATTCACCATATGAAGACAGATTACAGACAGATTAAAGGAAAAATGATAGTGATAGTTATTAATAGAGGTTAGAGATTGGTAGAGGTTATAATGACTCATAATAGCCCAAATGTCTAACGATGACTTTTATTGACTTTTAATGACTGCAGTTGATTAGAAATGACTAAAATTGCTTAGTAATTAGTAATGACTAAAATGATCTACTAATTACTTGTACTGACCAATATGCTTACGACTGCGGACAGTTTGTACTTCGGGGCCTCCTTCTCTGATACTGACAATCATGTACATATGTAAATAAAATCACAATGATGAAAAAATTGACTCCAAAAGAAAAAAAGAATAGCTCCAAATGCAGAGGCCACAAAGGTATCAAGCAGAGGTACGATCCCCGCGCGTGCTGTGTCCATGTCACTGTTTACAACGCAGGTACGCGGCACACTGCACAAAGCACTGACGGCCGTCATGGGGATGTTTAGTATTGAAGTATGTTTTTGTGGAGCTATAATTGACATTATGGGTCACTATTATCTTGTACGAATTTTCACCTTTTTTTCTTCGTCAGCTTCCACCGTGATCAAGTCAATCTAAAAGCAAGATCATGTGGTCATTTGCTGTGCATTGGAGATGTCTTGTGCTTATTTATACTCAACCGAGAGGTTTTAGAGCATGCGCTCTTCTACCAGAACTCCTGCAACATGCAGTGAGACTTCAGCAGGGTGCCACCAGCATAAATTAAATGCGTTCTTGCTTCTAAGGTTGCCGATGAGCTTAAGGTTACCGACCAGACCCTGGCCAACACATAACATAGACATGAAAAGCCACTCTAAACAAGCAGAATGCGTATATTGGTATATGGGGACTAGCATACTATGGTGGCCATGCAAAATTAAGCTGAATCACAGATTAAGCGGATAATGCCTATGGGGCTGAAACGTGGAGGCTAACTAGTAAGAGAATTCTACTTAAGTTGAGGACAACCCAGAGGGCTATGGAAAGAAAAATGGTAGGGGTAACATTAAGAGATAGGAAGCGTGCAGAGTGGAAATTAAGAAGAAATGGACATGGGCAGGACATGTAGTGTGAAGAGAGGATAACCGATGGTCGCTTAGGGTAACAAACTGGATTCCAAGGGAAGGAAAGCATAGCAAGGGGCGGCAGTTAGGTGGGCGAATTAGATTAAGAAGTTCGCAGGGGTCAAGTGGATGCAGCTAGCACAGAACCGGGTTAAGTGGAGAAATATGGGAGAGGCCTTCGCCCTGCAGTGGGTATAGTCAGGCTGATGATGAAATTTCGAAGCATGGTTTCAAATATAATGCTCAGTAGACTGAGCATAATTTTCGCTAGACACTTGCGGAAACCTTAAAAGCCCAAGTGTTGCTCTTCGAAAGCCAAAAGCAAAACGAAGCATTCTTGCAGACCAAATACCAGTGCAGCATGACCTTGCCAGCTGCCACTAACGTGCCCCATCAAGCACAACAAAGAGAGCCAAGTTGGCAGCGCACTTGGAGGAGCGACGTAGAAAATACAGGGCGCATATTTACATTCGAAGTAAGTGCATTACTTGCGTTTCCAGTAGTTTTTAAAGTTCTCTACTGTGAAGGTGCCTGAAGTGAGGAGAAGCAGAAAGAACAAATTTCGACGTGAAACTGCATCTCTGAAGGTTTAAGGGGGTCTCCAGGGGCAACCAGCGAGGCTAATAAAGGCATGATATGGTGCAAGCCCCATGACCATGAGTGAGAGTGGGAGCGCTGCAGTACTCAAGGCACATGCCGACACCCATCTTTTCGACGTCGGGCATGGAAACAGTTTAAAAATTACAGCGGTGCATTTAAGTCTCCTTATGTGTGGAAATGCAAAAGCAATGAGAGTTTCATGCCTAGTTCCGTTATGAGCTCGTTCTGAGTTTCGCTGCTTTTCCAAAAAGAATAAGTGGACAAAGTTAAATAAAATACCAAAAATGATTGTCCTCAGAAATCGTCATCGTTCGCTGATTTCTTGAAATTAGCGCGATAGTATCTCTGTACTGAAATGTTGCATAAATATAAGCATTAGCAGTTTTACAGAAAAATATGCTGAGAACATACATGAGAAGCCACTACCATGAACCTTTTATGTGATAAATTCCTCCAAATAAATAAAATTTCGTTTCCTGGGTCGATTTTGAGAAACTTTGTTAACACATCTACATTACCCAGAAAAGCGAAAACTAACTGAATACAAAATAAAAACATGCACATATTTAGTCAGATAATTTCAGCTGCCTAACTTTATTATTATTTTCTCCAATAAATAACCAAAGCTGGCGAGAACAGCAGAGAGATAATCGTAATTTTTGGCAGCAAAACCAGTTGCAGACCGCTTCTTTCCAGTCATCAGGCAACAATACTTCAAATTTTGAAGTAAATATAGAAGATCGACTGACCACGCTTTGTGCGGTCTTTACGTGTCGGCACCGCGTGTCGGAGATAATTGGGGGGCTGCGGAAAAAAGATTGCAACATGGTAATTTGTGGTTCTAGTGATTGATAGGTGTGTGGTCGGCTATGACGAATTAAATTCTTGTAATAGATGAATGAAGAAATTAAAAAAAGACTGGAAAAAGAGGGTTCAAAGGTGTCAAAATGCTCAAAGTGAAATGCCAAAGCTAGATGATGATTAACAAAATTTAGGGTGTGTATTGATCGATCAATTGAAGTAATTGAAAAGTAGAAAAAAAGGGGGTCCAAATATGATAAAATGCCCAGAATGGAAAGCCATGTTTGCTGATGTCAAGTAGTGCATAAAAAAAAAAGTGAAAAAAACATCTGTTTACATGAAGCATTATCACATTGTACCCTTAACGGCAGAGCTCGTGTCCCGCTAATTTTGATCCTCAAAGATCCTCTGTTAATTGACTGGGCACCATTAGTTATCGTACATGTGCATATCTCATGGTCACATATCTTGTCCACACCACCCATGAGCCGAGAAATGCTTTTGAAATAAAACCTCGCAGCCCTGAAGGGCGAATTCGATTGCTTTCATTCCGAAAGCGATTACTCTAAAATTTTCAAAGTGCAATCCTTTTTAGCACAAAACTTCTGTTCAATAACCCTTTTCCTAAGCATTTCAGCCCAGAGAAGCCAAGCACCAGGCCGGGGGAAATCTTGTACCCATTTAACTGGCCAGCACCGGGCAGCACCAGAGAATGAACAGATATTGGAACCTGGTACCTCCTGAATGAGAGGCGGATGCTTTACCAGGGGCCGAATTAAGCACCGATCACGGCGCAAGCTTGTCAATCGACAGGTCCACCGAACGGTAACGACAGGGCTAGGTTATAGGTTTACGACTGATTTTGTGATGCGATTGAAGCATAATTTGGCCCCAGCATTCCACTTTGAAACATTAACCAGCTAGCTCTGAAACAAGTGTTGCCGAAATACCCTCTAAGGTGTTTACACCCCCCCCCCCCCTCCCCTTCTGCGTGTACCGTGATAGCACACGTTCCTAGAATACAGCTGTGTCCGCGACATTCCTCCTGCCCCACTGTCACTCCTCATGTTCACAGGTTCTTGGCAAGCCTTCTTTGAACTGGGTCATCGGTGTTGACCGTGGGTCGCTCGCCTCAGTCTGGTGTGGCAGGCATTCAATTTGAGCAGTTGATTTCCGTTCCAAAAGTGATTTACTACTACTACTGCCTAGCAAGGTAGAAGGGTAGGGTGTCTCAATGAACACGCCCCTGACGATGCATGCACATCGAGGCAGTCTACAGCAGAGCAGTGTGTGGGGCCCTCTGTCTATATGATGCACCAAGCTTTGCTCTGCCAATTTTGCCTACACACCCCCGTGTCGCTGCCAGTCACAGCATCACCTTTGTTTACAAACATAATGCTTGTCTATACCTTCTTGGTCTATACCAACCATTCAGCATACTATAGGCAGAAGTTAGGTGGTGGGGAACTGAACAGAATCAGTCATAGTTGCATTTGCAGACAACTTCTACATGGTTCCTTTGCTGACATATCCAATAAGTTTGACTGACTAATCAAAACATGAATATCCAGGCTTTGAATCAGCTGTAAGATGCAAGCACTCACGTTGAAATACTATATACAAAAACTGCGGAAATCAGATTGACAATATGTTTATTTCATTCCACGCATCTATAAAGGCCACTAGTGAAGTCGTACATAGCATACAGTGTAGCACCTGTGTACAGTTCTACTGGGTGCTTGCCAACTGCATCAGAAGCAACAGCACTGGAAACAATGAGAGCTTTGCTTCTGAAAGAGCATCTGTGAGACATTCAAGGCGTCCAGAATTCATTCTACTTTTATAGAGTTTCATCCTATCTTTATAGAGTTCTTTTGGTTGTAAATAGGCATGTGTTATGAAAAAAGGAAACTTCAGAAAAAAAAAAACCTGCTGAGAATTTGTCTACTCTGACTAGATAGCGTCAACACAAAGCACAATTCCTGCAAGCTTGCGTTGACATTTTGCACTTGCCGAAATCGTGAATGAGGGCACAAATCGTGCAATAAATACAAAAAAAAAAAAATAGAACTGCCATCACGGCTATTTTGACTCTAAATGCAAATCTTTAACAAATGTGCTTGACCACTTTATGAAATAAAGAGAAGAGAAATAATAAACATGCTCTAACAAAACATCAGGAAAAGGTATTTCCCACGTGAAAAGAGTGGCCTAAAAGTTGCAACAACAGAATAACAAGCTGTGGCCATTTACGTGGCTTAAAAAACTATCAACAAGATCTATAGGAATTAACACACTGCATGATTGTTTGCAAGAATCTCGGGTTATTCCGTTGGGAAGGGCAAACTGATGTTGATAAAAGACTGCAGCACACCAATAGAATGAGCACAGATGATGTGTACTATTTAGTAGAAAAATATTTCCTCTGCAGAATGTCAAATGCAGCAATCACAGCAAAAAGGCAATTGTGGCCTACTCACCTTTTAGGCGATATCTTTAACCACACCATCACCGAAAATAAGAGAAGTCTCATGACACACTTTTTTACATGCCAAACACAACATTGCATCATTCTCCATTTGAAAAGCAATTATTTAAATTAAATTTTTGCGAGGGGAAAGATTACCATTTTTTCATAAGGCACATCATGCATTACTTTTGAGGTACTCAAGTATTGTAGTGAAAATATAAAATGTTGAGCTAACTGTTTAATGGGGGACACAAGCTAGAAGATGGTAATGGACCAAATCTCTAAATGCAGCAGTGTGATGTCATGATGTTAAATTACTCTCTTGAACTGCACAAATGATTTTTTAATTGGCATGAATGTTCAAAACAATTGTTGTGCAGCATAGCGCTCGGCTTTGTTTAGTTAAAAAAGATTGAAGCCTGCAAACATTTCATGATTGAATGGGAAATGTGCGATGTAGATGTCGAATTGAAAATGTATATGACAAAAATGACGCTGAAGTTTCTGCGAAAATTGATGATAAAATGCGATAGCGTTCATGGGCCCATATCTAACAATAAAGTATATAGGAAACTCAACAAACGAGGACTCGGTTCATTTTAGAAACCGTTACAATTGCATCTAAGGAAATTTGCTCCATGGAGAATAAGGAATCTTCACGTTCCTCATGCAAATGCAATAGGGATGAACGCTCACTGTCTGTTTCGCAAGCCGCTTTGTCATGGACTACATCTCAAACATTACTAATGCAATTCGTGTCATTATAGAAGTCTCGTCACACAATGCTACTGGTATGCTTCAATTCTCTCTCTAGCAGTGCGTCGCATATTGCCATTTCTGTGAATCGTAAAACCATCATGCTTAGTATGTCCAATACAGGATGAAGACCTCTTCCACATCTCTTCAATCAACCCTGACCTTAGACAGCTGCAGTTCGCTTGTTCTTGCAAGCATCCCAACCTAATCCAGCCATCAAACTCCCAGCTTCTCCCTCTCGGAATTCATTCCATTACCATAGGAGATGGTTGGCTTCTTTCTCTTTGCATTGATCAATGATCAATTTTTACAGGCATGCGATGTGGCGTTACGTGCGATGGTGAACAGTGTTTCTGACTGGCCAATGATTAATGTGCCCAAATACGCGCCTCAGATGTCATTCGGATAGAGGAAAATGGACTCCTTTTTTCCTACTGCGTTGCCTAGAGATAAACACATCCATGAAGTATGTAGGCTTTCATCATAAATGCTATCGCATCTAAAACCAATCAAACAGAAATGTAATTCCAGAGTTTAGCAGAGATGCACGAGAACTGACTTTAAATGTGTTATGGCTATGCCAATGAAAGTGTGCTGGCTACAATGATGACAGGTTCCCCATAGCCTTCTGTTCTGCACTGTACCCATGCCAGGTAGCTTTTGGCTAACTCCCCGAGCAATGTTTTTCTCTTCCCTCATCATGTCTCACTTTCAGACATTGATGCCAGAACAGTGAAGAATGCAAGAACTAGTGTCAAGGGCTTGGCATGATTTCTCACAAGATGCTCTGATTAGGGGCCCAGAGAATAATGGAAAAACTACAAAACAGCAACAAATAAACATCAAAATGCAGAAACATCAAAATGCAGTATACACGCTACACCTAATGCAACATGTGAAAAAAAGGCATGCCATGCAACCGTTTCCATCCCGCAGAGCTAGCACACATGCGCCTAACGCTGCACACCAAAAGACAAGGACAAACTTACGCAACACAAAAACTCGCATGCAATAAAAGTTTAAACTTGATTTGGCCCCTGTCTCATGAAGACGAAAAAAGTACGCTCATTGTAACAGTAACTGAACAAAACAGGCTTGCCTAAAATTATCAGATGGGCACTGGCTCAAACAGTGGTCCAATTGGCATAATAAGGGTGGTTAAACTCTCCTGAATAACAGTCTGAACATTTCTTCCAACTTTTAAACAGCAAGTTATAAACCTATCAGCGCCAATGGCTTCTTCAGGTGATAATACCTATAGCAGCAATACAAGTGATGCCACCTAAAAAATTTAACTGCTCATATATGCATCATGTGGCTTATAATTTTCATGACAGTAATTTGCCTCTTTGCGAAGCCCCTTTGCTTTTCAGCACCACTGCCTTCAAGCAAGCATAGCAAAATATGCTGAAAAAGCACATGTAAAGAAACACTCAAAATCAACAATATTAATCACAGAGCCATGTCATATGTTTGACATAACTCCCAATACAAGTCAGCTCTTAGGACCTCTAACACTGCTCAGTCAGCCAGTGCATCGTCTAAAGCTTGCAAGAGTGCGAAAACTATGTGTGCTGCATTTCTTAGACTACAGCCCTGCCTGTTCTGACAGACACACTGCATACAATGAATATCCACTATATTCCTAAAGCAGATGGGCAAGATGATATGGATGAATGGGGCAAATGAGTGTGAGTGTGCAAGTTCGCTACTCTCTTGTGGTTTTTGCTGATAAAGGAAAGGCGCTTTACCATACCATGAGCAAATGATTTCCGCCTTACAAATGAATAAAAAAAAAACATAGGTGCTGATTGCAGTTAACTGGTCAGTACACACCTTGGCTCTCTGCTAGTAATTGCACCGACAAAAATAAATAACTATGAGAATAGAGGCTTCGCTAAATCGAAGTAGGTCACCATGTGCCGGTCACTTGCCCCAAAGGCTGTGCCAGCATTGTGCACTTCGGTGTCAAAGTCCTTCGCATTTCTTAAGAACTCATAACACAATAGAATCTTGCACACTTGCTAAAAAATGTGAGCTACAAGCACAAGAATGGTGTGAAACACAGTTCTGCTACAAAACATGAATGCTGACATGTGACAATGTACCATCTCGATTTGCATTACAAAAAATAAGCACGACAGGTACACAAACACACACATAAAAAAATGACGGACAAAAAAAAAATCTGGATGCAACACACAAGAGAGCATGAATGAGAGATGTCCCGAGCAAGCACTGCTGCTGCTCGCTGCTTTTTCTTGAGATGGCAGTTGTGGCAGTGTATCTTCGTTTCTCTAGAGGCCTCCCCTCTGGACCACTCGCTGCAGTGCAGTGTGGAGGGATGCTTCACCTCGTGAGAAGGTCATGCAAGCGTGTCCCTCTACTGCATGTGTTCAGCCTAAGGGCTTTGCAAGCTTTCCAATGCACCGCCAAGATGCGCACCCAGGCTCCCAGAGACATTAGACTGGAGGTGGCCCATGTGTATATCTGAAATAGAAAAGGGAATGAAAATCGCAGCGTTCCTGCAGCTCCTCTGTACACTGAGAAACGAAAAAGACACTTTTTCATCAACGCTCACGTTCTTTCTTTCGGGACTACAAATAGAAGCCATTCTGAAGTGTCTTGTGAAAATCTTTTATTTATAAATACAGTATACTGGTATAACATATGTCAAAATGTAGGCATTTTAATGCTTTTTGACACATGTTAGTAATCTTTACTGTACATAAAAACAAACATTTTCTGGTGCAAACTTCTGGAAAAAAAAGGGGCGGGCGTAGGTGTGGCAGAGGTAATAGCACAGCTTCTGCACGTCGTCCGCCGCGAATTCGGAATCGTCCCAGACATGCAGTAGTGTGACGGCTTGCTCGTGCCATTTAGTTTTTGCTTCTATCTTTTCCTTTTTTAGATAATGTGCTATACATTAGCAAATATGAACTACCACATGATATTTCCCTATGACAGGTAAATCATACATATTTGAATTTTTTATTCACACTGTTTTTGTTTCAATGGTCAAAATGCGGCTCTAATGTGTAAAATGAGTTGAGGTGATGTTAGGCATACAGAGAACTGGAATATAATTGTTGGCACATACCTTTAATTCACAACATTGCTTAAGCCAGCCTACTGAAAGAATTGGAATAACAAAACAATATACAGGTTATATAGCATTTTTTCCCTGCCTCACGACCAAACCACACCTTGCACCCGACAACCAGTGAAACTGAGGCAGCTGTATGTAAGAAATAAAACTAAATTTTTTAGTGGTCACAGGTAAGAACCAAGTGGCGATCTGCATAAGCCCACTTATAACAAAACTGATTGTCACATAGATTCCGTTTGTTGTACAGTAGAATCTCGATGATATGATTACGGCTGGTACGAATTTCGGGATGATACGAATTTTAAGAATGCTTTGAACGGACTACATTGTATAGAATACGTTAAGATTCGGGGTGATACGAAGAGTTTCTGAACCTGCCGCGGTTGATACGAACATGCAAACCAGTCGTGCATGCGAGCGGGCCGGCGCGGCTGGCCTCAAGAGGGTAACATAACCGACGCGGCCGCCGCTAACTCCCTCCCCCCCCCCCCTCCCTCCACCGCGAATGATAGGAACGAACGTTGTACAAACGCACAAAGCCACCGAGCAGCTCAGCGCAAGAGCTCACAGGGGGAGAGGGTACCCACCGCGGCCGCTGCCTCTCCTCTCCAACGCCTCTCACCCCACTAGCCACCCTGCTCCCCCCTCCCTTTCGTAGCAAACCCGCAAACCGACGAGCACTAGAGAAGGACGGCCAAGGCGAAACACGTGCGCAGTCGTGTACGTCACTCATTCGCTGGCAGCTCATTGGTCCATCGAAAAGTTGTCTCGCCGGCTGTTCCCAGGAGGACTGTGACGCTGGCTGCCGCTACAGTAGTTCTCCGGTTCTCCGTTCGCCGCTTCTTTCTGTCGTTCGCTGTGACGTGAACTGCCCAAACGTTAGAAAGACGCAAGCGTTTGCTGCTGCCGAAATGTCGCGGAAGCGTAAAGCCCTTTCTTTTAAGGAAAAGCTTGAAGTGCTGAAGAGGGTCGACGAAAACCCTAAGAAGAAGAGTGTCGACTTAGCAAAAGAGCTAGGGTTGGCACCGTCAACACTCTGCACCATTGTTGGGTAGCGAGATGTCATCTTGAAGAATGTGCAGCACTTCGGTGCGAACGTGAAGCAGGCTAAAACAGCGACCCATGTCAAGCTGGAAGAGGTTCTGCTGACTTGGTTCCGCGAAGTGACAGCGGCCGGCGTCAACGTGGACAGCAAGGTGCTACATGAAAAAGCAGACACCGTCGCGCTTTCGCTTGGAATTGAAAATTTCCAAGCGTCTGGGGGTTGGCTGCACCGGTTTAAGGAGCGGCACGGACTTGTCTGCCGGGTCGTCTCAGGTGAAGGCAAGAAAGTGGATCAGTCAGCTGTAGATGAGTGGCTGAACACGCTGCCGGCGCTGATTTCGGAGTACGCGCCACGTGACATATTTAATGCCGACGAGGCGGGCCTCTTTTTCAACCTTCAACTAGAAAGAAGTTTGTGCGTAAAAGGCCAGGCATGCCAGGGCGGCCAGAAAAGCTAGGAGAGAGTAACAGTACTCTTTTGCTGCAACTCGGATGGATCCGAGAAACTCCAGCTTACCGTCATCGGTAAGTCGAAGAAATCGAGGTGTTTCCGATCGGCGGAGCGTTTGCCTGTCTTTTACAAAGGCAACCGAAAGACGTGGATGACGAGATTTTTTCCGCGAGTTCTTGACAAGCCTTGATCGGAAAATGGCGTCAAGAAACCGGAAAATTTTGCTTTTCGTGGACCAGTGCTCTGCCCACCCAAAGGAAATGACATTCAATAACGTGAAAGTCAGGTTCCTGCCGGCGAACGCTACCAGCCATCTTCAGCCACTGGACGCTGGGATAATTAGAAATGTGAAACATCATTTCAAAGGACTTCTAGTGAGGCGTCTGCTGGCAAAAACTGACCGTAAAGAAGCAAACTTGCGGATCAGTCTCTTAGATGCTTTGCACTTTCTAGCCATGTCGTAGGATAGTGTAACTTCAGACACAATCTCGAACTGTTTTAGAAAGTGCGGATTTGCCATCGGACTTGCTGCGGCTTCGGCAGGAGATTGTCAAGAGCCAGACGAAGACCTCACGATTGATAGCTGGGACAATCTGGAAACTGAAGCTTCGGTTCGGGACTTCGTTACCGCGGACGACAACGTCGCGACCTGTGGGCTGCGGTCTATTGAAGACTTGGTCAATGAAGCGAATGATTGCGAAAGTGAGCCTGACAGCGATGGTGACGCTGATGACGAGTGTGATCAGCCACCGTCAAAGGCAGATACTCTTCACGCTTTGGACGTTCTGCGCCGCACCGTAAGTGCCAGCAGCGTGAGCGACGAAACCGCGGCACGGTTTTATGCCTTTCAGGCGGAGCTTGTCCGCGACATCAACAGCAAAAAAGTGCAGACAAGCATTACGGACTTTTTCGGCCGCAAGTAGTTCGCCATAATAAACTTTGGTTCATTTTCAATTCATTCCCATGTGGATGTTGACTTGTTTTGAATCATACGAATTCGGGATGATACGAATATTTTGCGTGCTCCCTTGCAATTCGTATCATCGAGATTCTACTGTATATGAAGCTTGTTAAAAGTGGACTTGCCCTAGTCCTGCTAAAGAAATGTAAAGTGCGGCAGGCATCGTTCTAATTTTTCAAAAAAGTTGCTTACGGACATGTTTCTTCAAGTCACACACTATGGAGCCACTTTATAAGCTCTCCAGTGTGGTCATATGCTCTTGGCTGCAATATTTTCTGCGGACCGGCTGCTTTAGGATATTAGCGATAGCTATACTGAGGCGCTCACGGCATCAGCAGTAAGTTGCCATCTGTGCCTTCGATTCTCGGCAAGGAAGTAGTGGCGAAGCTACCGCTGTACGTGTGCACACAGTGTGCACTGCATGTCTGCCGTCTGCGTGCTGCCTTCCGCAAGGCAACATTTATGGGCAAGCCAAGGCATTCCATCTTCATTGTCATAATACTTCGATCTGCATTTGCTGTCACTAGGTGCCTTTGCGGACATGTTTGTAAAACTTTATTAAGGGAGGTTTATATATATGTCGGGTGGTCTTTAATGCAATGCAGTAGGTTACAAGAGACACTGTTACAAGAGACACTCGGTTATAAGAGACACTTGAAAATGGTTTGGTTGGTTTTCCTATGTTTGCCATGTTAACAACATTGCATACAAGAGACATGGTTACAAGAGACACTCGGTTACTAAGGACAATTTTTTCAGGTTCGTGGAGTAAATTCTTCACTATTTAGAAGAGACACAACCCAGGTGTGCTCATGCAATACATCTAGAACGTACCAACTCGTACATGATGCACATCAGATTCCCTTAGCTAAATTCTGTTCCATATCAGTTGGTTGGTTGGTTTCTGGGGTTTAACGTCCCAAAGCAACTCAGGCTATGAGAGACGCCGTAGTGGAGGACTCCGGAAATTTCGACCACCTGGGGTTCTTTAACGTGCACTGACATCGCACAGCACACGGGCGCCTTGCTTTTCGCCTCCATCGAAAAGCTGCCGCGTCCTTTTTGTTGTGTATGTCAGGAACTGAGGAGTGCTTCCCCATGATTGGAAAGCCAAAACGGCATCGCATTACTGTTACCTACAAAGCAAATCAAAATGCATGAATGACATCCATTTTTAACTCCTCACTGTTAAAATTTGATCATAGGATGAAAGCTTAGAATCCTGATGTCTTTCTCGTTGTGAAAAATCTGAGGGTGACGAGCATGTAAGAGTGCCTCAAGGGTATTAGAGCAACAGGAAGGCTTGCGAAGTGAAGTGCTTTACCTCCAGAATTTGGCAAAGAATACACTCTGCACTCACAAAAATACATACTAGTATGAATAACTTCTTTAAGCTTTCCTGAGTAATTCCCTGTTAATGCATGTGAATGCATTTACTATATGCTGATGTGCAGTAAACTGATCAACACAGTGATTTTAGAATTTTTGGTTACAAGAGACCTTGCTTACAAGAGAGATGTTTTTCGGGTCCCTTGAGTGTCTCTTGTAACGAGGTTTTCTGTATGTGAGGCCCGAAATCAAACTGGCCATCATTTTTTGCTTGCATATGGCATAATTTACTTCCTATACAACATCTTGAAAAAGAAACAGCAGGCCCGAACTATTGTTCATCCATTTCCGAAAGGGAGAGAACAGCCTACATGGCATGTCTACAAACTGGCTGCATGCTGGCGTTTCAGTAAGAATCACAACCACAAGGACCACCCTACCTGAGTTGTGGTCCGAACGAGGTGTGGAAGTTGTTGAGCAGGTCGCAGCAGTGCGGCTCCAGCAGGCAGGCGACGCAGTAGAGCAGCACCAGGGCCACCTGGACCGGCAGCGCGGCCTTGAGCACCCGCCACAGACGCTTCCGCCGGCTGTCGGCCCCCGTCGAGTCCCCTGATGCGGAGCGGGCTGCCACTGCGCTTGCTGCTGCTTGGCTGCGACACTGCTCGGTCACAACGCCACTCTTCCGACTGGACGGAGAGAAAAAAACCACGCGGCTGTATTTTACGGCAACTGGTGTGATTTCCACACACTTCGCACAAAATGAACGGGCAAGAACACCAGTGCAGATAACTCTGAATAAAATTCAGCGAGCCCAGGAATATATCAACTTATCGTAGCTATAAAAAATGCTGGGCTAACTGCTGCCCCAGTTGTTAGCAACTGCTAAGTAAATAACGGCCCTTCTCTATGCTTTGCTGGAAAAGAAGGTGCGGTATGGTAAGTGACAAAGACATCAAAGCACTTTGAACGGGTCCACATAAGGTCAAAGCTACATTATCAGTGAGATCCGTGATGTCTGCGTTCTCCCAAACTGTGCACAAGCCACACTCCCCCCTCGAAGCCCCGAGGTGTCTTTTCCTGTGCATGCCTACCAAACTTTCTCAGTGGGGGTATGAAACGACCTGGGCTGCTTATGCCAGGCCCCATCTGGACACTTTTCCGTGGTTTTGCCAGCTCCCCCTCAACATCTGATCGAAGAAAGACTGTCGTTCAAAATCTGCCTTCGAAAGGATGCTTGCTTTGCATACACGCCAATACGGTGAAACCGAAAAGATGGAGGTCTGTTATTTGCGCCAAAGGAGAGGGGAAGAAGGTAGGGGCACATTCAGGTGCTCAATTTTTTGTTATTTTGTCTTTTGACCAAATCAGTATGCATACCACACTCATAGGATTTTCGATGGTACACTTACTTTGTTACTGGCTTCTCCAAGGAAGATGCGTTCCTAGCTTGGCCTCGCAGCAGCGTCTGTAGCAATAGCAGAAAGTGTCAGTGCAATGACACAAAACAGATCCCCTGCCAATACACACATTCTTTGTTCACAGCAGGAAGGAATTAGAAATGAAGCAACTGAAACAGGTTTTACCATTTATGTAAGCATGCACGAGAACAGATCTTTAGCATAATGTGAAATCAGCAACCTTGAAGGGCCATAGTGCAATGTGAAGTTGTGACATTTTAATGAAGGACATACTGGGCATGCCCCATTGATCATTAGCACTGCAAAGAACAACTCTAAACATGGGATTCAGAAAAAACTATCCCTGCTAACTAGCCAAATTGAGGATAACGTAACAAAAAATTACTACTCCAATAATCAATGTGCGAATATACGACTAACACGACTTTCTGCTAATTCTCTGCAGGAATAGTAGCAAGTTAGACAATGACCACAGCGCTGCATTGCCAATTTCGAAGGCTGACTGCTTTTGCTAAGCACGTACGGAAACTTTGCTTTCGTTTACAGCGTGCTGGTGCTTGTAAGCGGCACAGCTACTGCCAAAATTTATTTAAAATTTTACTGAGACTGTTCACTTACTATATGCAAGCTGAAAGAAGTGTATTCTTTACATTATCAACGTTGAACACACATATGCATGCCAATAGACACTAACAGACAATGCCAGCCAGTTTCACGAAATCAGGTTTGAATCACCCTTTGTCCTGCCCCTCCCATTTGCTGGTTTTAGTGCTTTCTTTGCATGAATGGTGAGAAGGACCCATAACTAGCGATACAATAAGAAATTAGAGAACAAATTTCTGTTTTGTTTCCCTTTATGAGCTACTGCTTTATAATGGAGAACACCATAGCTTTGAGAATGGCGTGTACCATGCGAGTGCGACAAGCAAACAAACAGAGGCGCCCAAACTAGTCCCAGTGCAAAGCAAACAACGCAACTAGCAGTAGAATAATGAATGAGATGCTGCATGCACTCCTGTACACATGCACACGCACACACTGGAATGCAGGTACTGTAGTACGATGCAACCAAAGAAAATAAATTTTAAAAAATCGGCTTTGCCTCTCAAAGGACCCCACCCCCCATGCAGCCAATGGCGTCAATGCAGTCAAATGATGTCAACAGTCCACTTGGAACGGCTTAACGGCCAACGGAAGAAAGAATGTTGACTATTCCTTAATGAGATTAAACACAGCGTCCTGAGAGTCAATCAATGCCAGTGGTTGCAGGGCCACCTTTGAGGGGCATCTGCTGCTCTCCCTTTTCTCGAATTGATTTAAAAATGCACCTCGTGATTTGAATGAATTATTGGTCTCTTTAAAGTTCAATATTACCAGTCAAGTAGTAGCAGTTACATACAAAGGCTATTTTTGAAATTAAGAGTTCCAATCTAACCTCAGCAGTCTCAGATACATACAGATGTCCTGCTACCTTAAGGCTCAGAAGAACTAAATCTTAAGCTTTTACCTAAAGCTCAGAATAACTAACCCTTGCGCTCTTTATTTTTTTACTCGGGGAAATTGTAACGTAGCAATGAGTGAACGAGAGCACTTGCCTTGGCAGCATCGGGGCACTCTGGTGGGGCATCCTTCAGCGCCTTCCACTCGCTCTGCATCTTCTGCAGCTCAGTCAACTTGGTGCCACTCCTGGGAAAACAGCAGAGACACCTACCAGTGAGCAAAAAGCTTCTTGCAACAAGTAAAAACACGAATTCTGGGCACTGCACGCACCCATATGACATCAATTTTCTTGCAAACAAGTACTATTGTCAACTACAGGGCGTAAATTGAGGAGGAACAGATTTTTGAAAAGAGGAAAGGAGAAGCAACTGACTCGTTGAGAGTGGTCACACCTCAACAGTGCCTAGAAGAGAGAGAGGTGCAGGGGTTAAAAAAAAAACAAGGAAGACTGGCGGTAGAGACTAAAGATAATCATGGCCTGTTGTGAGGGCGGATGAGTCCATATGTGCCTGAATCCTTAGCATCACACACACCAAGCACTGCTTACTGCAAACTCCCTCCAGAAAACATAATCAGGATATGACATAGCTTGTCATCTCTGCGTAACTATTCCCACTGCCACTGGTGGATGTTACCTAGCACTGCACATGTTTTGCACATTTACAAAGTTTGCAACTACTGCTACCGCACCAAACACTGACTGCACGGTAAATAATGTTGCAGATGGGTGCAGTACACGTATGTGGCACCGCTAGTGCTCAGTGTTGCGACCACCCCATATCCTATGGCCAGCAACATAAAAAAGCATAAATGTATGCAGCAGGTATAAGCATGCTCCATATTCTGCTTAATTTAACCTTCTCAATGTCCTGATACATTCAATGCAAATATAAACGCATGCAGCATCCTTTGCAACTAGTAAAAGTGCTCTTGTGAGCTTCAGTCACAGTTCCCTTTAACTTGTCTGAGCTAAGCTTCCACTGCCATGCACATTTAGAGCATATCTTAGAGTGAGGCCATAACCAGACCATTTCACCCTAGCTGCGTTGATTCGCATGAGATGATCTGCGCCATGCACCAATGAACAACATCAACCACGTACAGGTGAAGTCACATGCAGCTTCTGGTCCCACAGTGTCGAGGCAGAAATTCCCTAGTAATAATTATACTTCTTAACTAAGGCTCTTGAAGTGTGTGTGGTGTACAGCTCCATGGATATTTCAATGCCACGTTCATAACATAGATGAAATAGAAGAACAGAAGAGAGTGGCAATATACTGATGGATTTTCCTCCAGGTAACAAAAATGCTTATATATAATGATTAATTTGCAAACAGCACCAAAGTAACATTATGTGCTTTGTGACAATGCAACTATAATGTCAACATGCAACACATGCCATTCATAAATTTGCTACAATAACATTGCATGCTATTTCATTTAATAAGTAGTTTGTCTTAGTTTCACATAAGTAATAGCTGAACTGCTGTCACATTCTGCCTGAAGAATTTTTCTTATGTTAGCTTCTCCTGCACCTAACATGTTATACTAATTCTGTGATGTTGTTTCAACATTTACGATAAGTAGATAAATAATGTTGCACCATTTGTGCTGCTTGATATACAGAAGGTTAATAGCTGAAGATGCATTAGAAATTAACCACAAAAACCAATGTATGCAGGGTGTTGCAGATATTTGAGAACACACATTATATGTGGCTCATCATTCTGTATGCAAGAGTTAAAAAAAACTTTTTTTTTTTGCTGCATGTAATCATGGCAAGACTTGGAGTAACTAAGAAAATGAAGAAGCAAGCATTGCTTGTGTCCTTGGCACAGGCCATACCAATTCAGAGATTGCTATACTCATGAATGTTGCCCACTTATTCTTCTGTACAAAAAAAATTTGACACTGCAAGGGTGACGCAGATGCTATTTTTCACAGAAACCTACATTGTAGGTACTCCGATACTCTTAAGATGCCCCAATGCATCTGCGTGGAAAGAACAGCTTTTTTTCTCAGAAAACCATGATGTACCACAACCAGATTGGCGTTAAAGGCTTCCCGAACAAAATTAAACATCCGGAAGAGTGGAATGTTTCAGAAAAACTGTGCCCAGGACGAGAACGAACTGCAAAAGAGGTCAGTGGCTGAGTAAAGGCTTTGAGGATGTTCCAACTGCTATGCAGACAAAATTTCCAGCACCACTTATGAACCTTTGGTCCGTAAGCTGTGAAGGTGACACGCCTCCATGTCTTTGCCTTGAATGTGTAATTGTCAATGAGGCTGTTGACACTAAGGTATTGCACAGTTTTGTGAAGTCCTAGTTCAGTGCTGTACCATGTCATGTATCATGTCAAAGGCCATACAACTCAAGAACAGATGGCATAAATATTCACGACCACCATGTTGCTCCTAATATGTAGTCTTCCACTCCCCAGATGTCAACCCAATGACTATACCTATATATACCCATAGGGTATATATATATACATTTATACCCATATACCATGTATACCCATAACTAACATTCTGATGATACATCTCATATATCACTACCTGAGGTTGGGTGAGCATGCAGTCTGTTAGTACTGCTGACGACAATTTGACTGAATGATGTTGTTTACTGTGTGTGTGGTCACCCTGTACAAGACATTAAAAGGCCACCCCGCCGGGGTGGCGCAGTGGTTACGGCGCTCGACTACTGTTCCCAAGGACGCGGGATCGAATCCCGGCCTCGGCGGCAGCTTTTCGATGGAGGCGGAAAGCAAGGCGCCCGTGTGCTGTGCGATGTCAGTGCACGTTAAAGAACCCCAGGTGGTCGAAATTTCCGGAGTCCTCCACTACGGCGTCTCTCATAGCCTGAGTTGCTTTGGGACGTTAAACCCCACAAACCAACCAAACCAACCAACCAAAAGGCCACAAACTATAGACCTTTGCTATGTGCGTCCGACTGCATGAGAATATAAAGGATATAACTTTTGTTCCTGAAAACCTGCCGCACCCATTATGAGAACCAACTATGAAATCCCGATATTGTATGCTCAATGCGTTATGCAAGCCACATCTGCAACATCCACCAGTACTCAACTCAATATCCTGTGGGCCACACTAACGTTTTGAAAATAACGATGTTAAAATAACCATCTTCTACCTGCTTCTGTTTCGCACCCCAGTTATGTAACCCCCCCTAACATAATACTACAATCAGAGCCCGTGAGGTATTTGAATAAATAAATAAATAAACATGACGAGATAAACCCTAATCTTAGAATGCCGGCATGTGCGAGGTTATCGTTTAACAACAGTGAGCGACGACTTGCGCTGTGTTTTTGCCAGGTATGCGACCAAGTGGCTAAGAGCTCCAGCAACCAACCCGCAGCTGGCCGGTAGGGACGAGGAAGACGAACACAGCAGGCGCGCGGAGCAAGCAACGAAGCACTCACCGACGCAACGAATGAAGGCCGAACCGCTCGCGATGGGATGTCCAACGTCAGATGGAGCAGAAAAAAAACGGGCCGACCTGACCGCTCCGTCAAGAGACTTCGGTGAGCTGTCGTTGTAACCGCCGGCACGAGCGCACGCAGAAGTAGTCGCGACACGACAAGCACTGCCTACGCTCGGGGCGACCGCTCGCGCGACTCGGTGACCGCAGAGAAGCGACGAGGACGACAAGTCGCGCGCAATGCCGTGACCGCTTCTAAACATTGCGGGGAATGCTGTTGCGCACCGCCGCTCTCTGCCGTCCTCCTTCGCGGACGACGCCACCCCAGCCCACAAGCCAGTTAAGCGACCCTCTAAAATGTAGAGGGTGAGGGGAAGCAAGACTGGAGGAAGTAAAAGAACGTTCCTCTCCCCACGCTCCGCCACGATCAAGTGCAGGGGAAACGTTGAGAGGGGGAAACTGTTTCTCCTTTCCCAGAACGGCTAGTTGCGTTCAGAGAAGGAGAAAGGAAACCGTAGTCGACGAGGCACCGCCACCGCCTTCTTTCGCTGCTCCGAGTCCGATCTACGGAAGCTTCAAATTTTCACGAGCTTCGATCATCCCTGCACGCGTGGGACTACAGCGGAAACACTAGCGACGCATCAGATACATCATAACACCTGCTTCCAGGAAGAGAAAATGAAGGGGGGGGGGGGGGGGGGGGGGGGGGTACAGCGTTCGATTCGCCCAAGTTCTGCTCAAACCTGCCCGGCAAAAGCGGTGGTAGCGTTACAGTTTTATAAATTAGCGCGTGAAATTGAACACGTTGGTATCGCATGCTGCTGTCGTCTGGCTTTGCTGGGAGCAGACGACGAACGGTTGGCGCGGAGTGATATGGTCGCCCCGAGTCGATCGAGTAAGTATCGAAAACGCTGCACCGCTCTACGAGAAAGCCGGAGCACGCACAGACGGACGGAGGCGGAGGGAAGGGTCCGCAATAATGAAGGAAAAAGAAAAGAAACCGCAACATTGAAAGTGCGGCCGCCTTCCCCGCTGAAAGAGCGACCCTGCCCGAGAGGAGGCGCGAGGAACATGGCAAGGAGCCCGTCGGCGGAGCTGGTTCTGGTTTGGTAGGCAAGTGCGCCAAGGTTAAGACAGTTTATTTCCGCCGGCAGAGATACCGCTACACCGCCGATGAGGGCGCGGGAAAGACGAAAAGACCCACGCATCCACCCTGCACTCGGCGAGTTTCAAACATTTTGTAGAAAGCAAGTGGCAAAACGCGGATCCTGCAGGTTTTTCTTGAAACCGGTCAGTGCCGAAGGTGCGAGTTTATTCATTAATTTGTACAAAATAGCCTTAAAGGCCCTCACAGCTCAAAGTATTACATGGGGGTGCGGTTAAAACAAATGATCAAAAAAAAAAAGAAAGAAAAACGAAATATTCAATGAAAAAAAAAAAGAAAAAAAAACTAATGGCTAATCGCGCGGCAGCCCTTCAGGGTTGCGCGAAACAAACTCCACCATCTAGGTCGAGGTGTGGACAGAAGTATGTCTTCTGAAAGAAAAGCACAGCTATCTGCGCAAAACACAACTGCACGATAAGCCGGCCGCAGCTCAAGTGCTTCAGTTTTTTAGATAGCAGTTGCCGCGGCCGGCAATACTCTTTTCCTTCTTTTTCATTATTAATAAAAAAAAAATAGATCAACCACTACCACCACCATCACCATAAGGGTGCTGGTCAGCACATCTGTGCCTGCGCGTGACGCCATGAACACCACTACGGAGCACCGCAAGCAATTCTCACCAAACTTCCACCCACTAACCAACTCTCTGGCCTTCTACTTTTTTCACATGCACGAAGTGCGGGTCGGCGTAGCTTAAAGAAGAAAAAAAAAAAGCGCCGCAACAATCGGCTAGGGACCACACATTGTCATCAGTTCAAGGCTCTGCCTTCTTCCCTCATACCACTTTAAATCCCACCGTGTTCCAACCCCTGAACGGTTTCTCCTCAAACCCAAAGGTCAAGCGTAGAATGCTCATCACCTTACTAAGGACATCTGGCGGGCATAACGGGTGGAATTGTTTGCAATAAGGCGTAATAAAGAACGAGCGTTTAGGGCCCTCGGCGACCGTCGCATAACGAATGATTTTTGAAAACACGCGCGCCGCCTCTGGCCGAAGGCTTCGGTGATGCGTGGATCCTTCGATCCTCTTCCCTTAAAAAAAAAAAAAAAAAAAAGAAAAAAAAAAAAAAAAAAAAGCCATACTCGTTCTTTCTTACGGTGGAACCGGTGCGTTAATAGGGCGATGAGGTGGCAAAAGCAGCGGGATAGCTAAGGCGAACAGCTGCATCACCGCGACAATGAACGAACCCCAGCGCCTAGTCGAAGATTAATAATAATAATAATAATAATAATAATAATAATAATAATAATAATAATAATAATAATAATAATAATAATAATAATAATAATAAGCGGCCCAAAGTGTGGTGAAAAACGTCTTCCTCTCGTGGGGAGGCTTCACACAAGAGAGCAAGTCTGCCGCGTATGTTTTGGGGTAATAAGGGAATTGATTATCCCCGATTTCATGGGAACCGGTGGACGACATTGGTAGCGAGGGAGTCTTTTGAGGGGGGCAAAAGCAGCTTTCTTTCAGAGTTGTATTCGAGCCCTTCTCCCTTGAGTTCTCTCTCTGCGAGAGAGCATGGCCTTGGAAAGATCCACGGTTAAGCCCGAAATCCCGGAAAAGGCCGTGGCTGCTGAAGGTGCGCCGAAATAAATGCAGTACAATTTTTTACAGGGACCGATTTGTCGTGAATTCGGGAGAAAAGGCAGATTCGGTACAATGTTTTTACAATGTGCTTTGGGTGGGTTAATAATTGATACTGGCGGGATGCCTAATTACATGAATCGTTTCCCTGACGGAATGGCATAAAAAAAAAAATAATGTAACAAAACTAAATATTAAGGGAGGGCTTGAGAACAAACGAATAACATTTGATTGCAGCTCAGTTTCATTGAAAAAAAAAAATAACGCCAAATGAAACAAAATTTGAGCACTCACCGCCAGTTACAATATACTATAAATATACCCTGGCCTCTTTAGCTGAGCCATTCTAACAGAGAGTCGCCGGAACGTTCAATATACAGAAAGCTCACAGAAATGTGTATCTTATATTCTGGTTCCTTTTATCCACGTACTAAGTTTCGCATACTGCTATACATATCAATTTCTCAAGGAAACTTCGTCGCCCGCGTAGCGAGCTGTTCCACCGGGCGCTTGAACAAGGCTTTTTAAAGCATCAGCTCTTTGGCCTCGAGAGTAAAGTGCAGTTCTTCCTACTTCTTCGAGACAAGCGATGTCCGCGGAAGAAAGTTATGGCGATTTCCACTGGTCGCTACGGAGCACGTTTTCTTGCTCCGGGACGACGATTTCGATTTCCACTGGTCGACCAAGATAGGTTTCGCGTATTCCGCTGGTCGTTTGGGGCAACTCGGGACGCTCCAGCTCGATCCGCCGACCGAAGTCGGATCTCGCCGGAAGTCCTAGTCGCTGACGCGGTCACTTCCGGATGCTGCTGGATTCTTTTGGCTGTTTTTGACCGTATTCAGCGACATCGGCAGAGGACGCTGGATGTCATCGTTTTTTGCGCGAATATGTAGAAGTGCGTCTATCGAAAAACGTCTGCAGCGTTAAAAAAATGAGAAAGCAAGTTGTTGAGGGCCGCACTCCTGCCTATTTATCAACCGCAAACATTTTGGCGCTGGGATGCGGCTACAACTTTCGAAACCGGCTCAGCTTTACTTCCGCCGCGCGCTCTACACGTTCCGCTGGTCGACCAAGGCTGATTCGCTCTGTAGCGCTTTAGGTCGGCTCGGGCGCCCAGCTCCGATCGACCAGTGGAAATCGCCATTAGACGCATCAGCGCTGTCACCAGCACTCGATCTGAGGACGCACATGTAAGACATCCATGTATGGGACGTAGCTCCTGTTCTCACAGAGCGACGTAGGGAGCCTACACGGCGCAAACATGTAGGCTCCCTAGAGTGGTAGTAACAATACCGCCCCTTCCTCAAGCTTCTAGCACCGTGCATCAGGCCTACAGTGGCTTCTCTGCATAGCTGGCACCCACAGTGCCATCTTCACCCTCTACGCGCTCAATGGTTCAACGGGAGAAAAAAAAAGAAAAGCGCGAGAGAGAGGGAGAAATGTCGAGGGTAAAGTAAGAAGATTGTCTAAAGCCTAATCTTCTGTCCGCGGCACCACCACCTTTACTTCTCTTCTTCCCCGCTGAGGCAAAAAAGAGAGGCGTCTCTGGCTATTCCATGACACCGTTTCACCAGAGAAAAAAATAAAATAAATAAGGTCTCAGTGACAGCGGCTAAGCTTGAGCGAACAACCGACTACCGAAGCCCCAAGCTGCCGCTTTCTTTCGCGGGCGCCTCACTTTTTCCCGCTCAGAAGAGAGCCCATTCCTCGGCGCGCGCGACGTCTTCGTTCTCGACGCAAATATAGAGCCACATCCTTTCCCCGATGTTCGCGCGCACTCATGCCAGCCCGCTCTGCAGTGTGCACACAACACACAGGGGGGGAGGATTTCTTGCAGTGTGCGAGCAGTCGCCAGAAGGCCGTGTCCCTCTGCAAGCCGCCACCTTTTCAGCTGCCGGCGGCCCAACGCCTCCCGGTATCGTAGAGGGGGCGCTGCTCCGAGTCGTGACTGCGCAGCGGTCTAATTAGCGACCGCGGGGCGTCGCGGCCTCTGCACCTCGGCGGTGGCTACTGCGCGCCGCATTCTTTTTCTCAGCGCGCTTCCAAAGAAGGAACAAGGAGATACTTGTCCGCGCGCGCACACACACGCGTTGCAGTGTAGCATTAACCCAATTAACCCGTTCCGGGCAGTCGGCGCGGGGCAACTTTTTCCCCTACCTCGCGGCTCAGCCCCGTGAGAACGAACTTCCCTTTCGAAATCCGGGAGGCAGCCGTTCGTATTCGTGCCCCAGGCAGCGCGCTAGTGAAACCCAAGACTACAGGAACACTAACCCAGACGAACGGCGGCTAACTGGAGGTGTTCCCAACGCGGCTGTGCACGCAACGATGATGCTGCCACCACTCCAGAGTGGCCAAGGCACGCACGTCGGCCAGTCGTGAAGAGCGCTTGCGCGAGAATAGCCTCGGACCATTTCTCCTCCCCTTCTACTTCCGTACAGACTAACGCCTGAACTAGCCTCCACAGTGGGGTTCGCAGTCGGACTGACAACAAGTACAACTGGCCTAATTGCCATTTTGAGCGATTGTCCGACGTTGGGCCACGAAGTGAAGCCCTTCGCTCCCGCACGAATCTTTCGCCGAGAGACTGACCGCCGGAGTGACATTCGATGTTGCTATCGGAGAGTACACAGAGCGGCGGACTGCTGGCGAGGCGTGTACCGAGGCGGCGAACAGCAGAGGCAGGCAGGGCTGCTTCTGACCATATCTCCTTATCTTCCCCATCGCAACGGCAGCACCGGAACAAAAATGCCGCTTCAGACATAATCTTCACGACGTGGTGTATATACCGACACTTCGAAGAGAAACAGTTTATATAGTCGTCTTCGCGGCCATCTTTTTCCTCTCACGCATCACTTCAATGACGCGTGAGTGGCTTGGCCACTTCGAAATTGCTAGACTGCGTTCTAAACGTGCTCTCGGAGAAGCGCCAGTCATGCAGTTTGATGCCAAGAAAATTGTCAGTCCGTCTTCCAAATTACGCTTTGCGCGCCGTGTTAAATTTTCCTACTTCAACGAGGCAAGCCGAGCCAGGAAAACGAAACTATGCATCGTGGGGTAGCGCTTTCCGAGACGTAGTTGCGCGGACCGACCCCATACCATTTGCTCGTGTCATCCGTCATCGTCCCCTCAGTCGTGCTTCCCGATAACCGCTTCCTCTTCGCCCACCGCGTATCTCAATGTAGAGATCGAATTTTATTATTAGCGAATTTTATTATTATTATTATTATAATTTTATTATTTTAGCGAATTTTATTATTAGCGAGCAGGCGATTCTATTACTACGATGCGTATTATTGCGCCAGCCGTCGCCTAGGCCAAGCTGCCTCGGTGCCATCCTGTGGCGCGAAACCAATTTAGTGCCCGGGAGCTCAGTCCGCAATTATTATATACCGAGAACGCGCAAAATACTCTTCTATTCACAGTCAGTATTTTTTTTTTTTGTTCTTTTTGCACAGTACATGTTTCGGGCGTACCAATTACGCTCCGAGCCGGATTCGAATGCAGGCTAGTGCAAAGCCAGTGACCTGCATGCTTGACGCAACGCCCCAAGACAGAGCCAACTGCGCTCGAAGCAGTATCTGCCAGTAACCAATAACTCGAAACAGTATCTGCGCTCGGCGACAGAAGCCGCAGCAGTCGGCGGGCGGGTGGGGTTGGTTACACGAGGGCCGGCAAACGTCCTCGGAATCGGAAATGCGTCGCGTGTCTCGACTGGCTGGAGGAGCGAAGCGCATGCGACAGCGACCGAAATGGAGGGAGACAGAAGCGCGCTTCGCACGCGACAGCCCGAGACGGAAGCTGAACGCGTCTCATAGATGGCAGGAAAAATAAAAGGGAACGAATGCCGCCGTAAACACGTCGTCGGGGTCTGGCCAGCAAGGCCCCCAAAACGAGCTCCCACAACTCATGCTTATGTCCTCTTACCAAGCAACGGGTCGTCGATTGTTTTGTGTTTTTTTTTTTCCTCCGATATTTCAAACGCTTAATACAAGACACCCAAAAGCCGACTCTGAAATGCCGAGTTTTAAGTTTCCTTCAGCCTCAGTTCGCCGCCTAGCTTCTACCATAAGAGCTGACCCAGAAGCGAGGACGTTCCCAGACAGACACGGTATATAATTTCCAACTGCGCCATCCAAATCCTAATACACGCACGCGTGGGAACTCCAAGCAATTTTTTTCGTGTGCCGTTGCTATTAGGCAGCCCTGTTTTCCGTCTTGTTTCATCAATCGCGCCCGATGGCACAAAGCACGGCGAGAAAGAAAAAAAAAAGAGGGAGGGAGGGAGGGAGGGCGAGGGAGTGATTAGCCGCGTGGGAACGCCCCATGCAGCGTAGGCAGCCTTCAGTTACCGGGAACTAGGACAAAGAAAAACCATTGGGAACCGGCAGTCTTGGCCTACACCCACTACTCGTATAAGGTAAAATGTAAAAATTCTGCGGGTACCTCTTTCTTTCTCCTTATCTTCTTTCGCGTCTCGGCTATTTCCCCGTGCAGTCAGAGCAGTGCCAGTATATTACAAATAAACTGGCTTGGTATTCAGTTCCTAGCAGCAAAAATTAGGTTTTCATTGATGTGAAAGTGGCAACCAATGTGAATTTCATAGCTGCACATTTTTTTCTCAATGCATGCTTAAAGAAAATCGACAGGAAATGAATACATATGAGACTTTTCATTGCAGCCTTCCTTTTAAAGAGTTTCATGGAGTGCTCCATAGAGGGAAACACCTTAATGGGGATTTTGGCACAGCGAAGACATATCAGCATGAATTCATGCCAGACCAGTCAGGTTTCATGCATCTTCAGCAGCCAAGTGGGAATGCACGCCTGTCATTGCACATACGTAGCAGGTCATACCAACTAGACTAATGAGTTTCCACTATACTAAATTTCTCTAACAGTAGTTATAAGCACTTGCTGCAATTGATGCAAGTTCAGGCAAGCTTCATTATTATTAGGTTGAGTTCATTTCAAACCAAGGCTGAGGTGTAGTTGATGATTTGGATTTCTTTTCACGCTTTGCTTCCCAACGACTTGAAGTGTCAAGATGGCTTGAGTGTTCACACTTCTTTAGTCATTAACTCCATGCTTCACTTATGCATGCAAAATGCACCTTGCTGGTTTTGCCATCTAGAATCGTTCTACTTCTAGTACCAAAATTGAAGTGCGAACAAGACGTCCACAAAAAGGAAGGAACACGATGATGCAAGTGCCTTTCAATTCCTTTTTGAGATGAATAATGAGCAACTTTCAACCTTGCTTCCCTTCTGATGCTACGATTACTTCATTGCTATGAGAAACTTGCTCACTAGCCACCTTTCTTTTTTCCATAGAAAGTGAAAAGATGCCGTTCTCTAGACAGGTGCAAAACTTACCATGTTATTTTGTATTGGGATTTACACTTCTGCAGCTGACAGATGAACAAGTGAGTAATGCACTACAGTGCCAAGGATGCTTTTACCAGTGGCAAAAACTAGCATCTTTGGTGCAGAACTAGCAGTGCCTGCCAAGGTTACTGAAGCAGTGTTAAACCCCGCTGGGGTGGTGCAGTGGTTACGGCGCTGGACTACTGTGCCCAAGGACGCGGGATCGAATCCCGGCCTCGGTGGCCACTTTTCGATGGAAGCAAAAAGCAAGGCGCCCGTGTGCTGTGCGATGTCAGTGCACGTTAAAGAACCCCAGGAGGTCAAAATTTCCGCAGTCCTCCACTACGGCATCTCTCATAGCCTGAGTCATTTTGGGACATAAAACTCACCAAACCAACACAAACCAACCAGAAGCAGTGTCAAAGAATGCAATGAGTTGTCAAGGCTTACAAGTTTGTACTAAGTAAAAGGATTGTTTGGTTTGGTTTATGGGGTTTAATATCCCAAAGCGACTCGGGCTATGAGAGACGCCATAGTGGAGGGCTCCAGAAATTTCGACCACCTGGGGCTCTTTAACGTGCACCGACACCGCACAGCCCACGGGCACCGACACCGCACAGCCCACGGGCACCTAGATTTTCACCTCCATTGAAAAGCCGCCGTCGAGAACAGGATTAAATCCCACATCCTTGGGCATAGTAGTCGAGCACCTTAACCACTACACCACCCCAGCGGGGTCCAGTAAAAGGACCTCTGTGTTACTTTGTAAGACAAACTATTCTAAAGAACAGCTTGAGAATAGTTGCAGTGTTGCTGTTAATGTTTTGCTAAATGAAAATAAGCTGCTTGGCACTTTTACATGCCACAGAATAACTTCAAGCCTTCATCACATGCACTCCTGAAGTTATTTACGATCTGTACAGATGGTGGTGCAGCAAGTTTTCTCTACACATGCTTCAAATGTTTTGCTTGCATCATCGTGTTGGTGGATCTTTTTTATGTGCCCATATGAGAATTCAATCCTACAGTAATGCATCATTTCAAAGATGAGTTGCTTTGCAAAAGAATCAAAGATAGCACTGCACTTTTTATTGCTGTTTTCGGAGCGAAATGCAGAAAGGCCACTGCTGTTTGGTATGACAGCTCAATTGCTCCATTACGACATGCCCTGAATGTAAAAAATTCAACCCATAGTGCAGCAGTGTCTGGCACTAACTGTGGGAAGAACTGAAGCTGCGAACATAAGTTGATGTAAAAAAACTGAAGTTCTCATCATTAGTGAGCATGCAAGCATGAAGTTTTTTATCTCGCACTTCACTGTGGAAAAAAGCAAATGACTCTGAGAGTATCCCAGGCTGTGATGACTTTAAAGTGAGCTAAGAATGGTGACAATGCATGCAGGGGATAACATAACACTGTTGGCATAATAGAAAGTCAAACTTTCTCCTTGACAGTTACCGATTCTGCCACTTCTTGGCTATACAACAAGCTTCTGGTTGCTATCAAATACCTGAATAGCTCTTTACCAATGCTTCCACATCATCGGTACACAACTAGTTGCTGGTTATTTCGAGTTGCTACCAGGCACCTGAAACCTACAACACTGACATAACTGCACCCCATCCCCCCTTTTTTTTCCCACTTGCTCACGAGCTGCACACTTACACTGAACAGCCATGTTTTCCAAGGCAGCAGAGTAAACTTCATTTAATGATTTTGCTGTGCGCAAACTTGGACAAAAGGAACAAGTGAGGCCCCCTGTTCTTCAGCCAAAGTGCCCAATTCAGACGGTTTAAACAGAAAACAGGAAGTACCTGTAAAACTGTGGCAGACATGAAAGGTATGGATGATGCAGAATGCATTTAGTGCCTGACTGAAAGTTCAGCAAATATGCAAAAGAGCAAGATGTCAAGTTTGCCTATTTTTGGTCAAACTATCCATGCATCGTGACGAAGGCCATGTGCTACAGAACACCGAACTGCAATACTTCCATGACAACTGAGCTTCACTTGTAAAAAGATTGGCATCTTTCGAGTAACTGAGATATCTGAGCAGTCCTGACGTCATCACCAAGCACTTCAGTGAGGCTGAGATGGCAAAAGATGGTCCGATTAAGCTGTAGCTACCGAGAGTAAAGAGGAGTGCTAAACACAGCCAGGCTTTGCAGAAGAATGGACTTCAGTGTACATAAATCGAGCAGCCCTTGAAAGTGCCCCACCTCATTCTCGGCCTATCAACTGATCTACTGATCATCTTATAGGCAAAGTGACGGCCTCGGGCATGCTGTGGTGCCGGGTTCAAACACTGGATAAGGAGAAATTTTCTTTAACTACTAAGCTACTGCGCCGGTATGCCATGCTTGAGTGATTGCTAATGAGTAATCACCTCCCCATTAACATTGCTGAAAATTTTGAGCGAGCGATGGAAAAGAAAATGAGGAAAAGAGATTGATTGTGATTATGTGCATAGAGGCTTCTATAGCACAAGATCCATTGAAATCTAATCTTCAATTTACAATAAATAAACTCGGAGCTTGTTCTGACACTTATTTCCTTGTTTTCTCAAAATGGTATCTTCAACTACTGCCCATAATATCTCCAGATGTAGCACTCACATGTGAACACTTATTGTTGCATTTTAAAGCTGATAAATTGCTCTGTGCAATAAGATCCAAACAACTTAAAATTTCCTCCTACAAATTTAATTAAGCTAACAAGGACTGCACATTTAAACTTTTCACACTTTAATACGCGTATCTGGTAAGTGTATAACTTTTATACCAGGGAAGCAAAAATTATAAGAATGGTATAGTTGCACTTTCTAGC
>NC_139353.1:42802775-42903429 GCF_055883805.1 Amblyomma maculatum
TCCCATGTGTATTTGTGGTCAACGGAAATCCGCGCATGTGTGTCACTGCCGCGCGACAACCCCCGATCAGATAACAGCAACACGCGGTACAGTTATAAAAATTGCCATTTTTAGCGTTTTCTTTTTCAAGAGGAAACATTCACTCACTCGCTAGGTAATACTGGGCATTTACGGGTGTCCTGTGTTGTTTTTTTTTTTTTCTTTTTGGGCGTGTGCTCGCTTGGAAGAATCGCTAAATTAAAACTGAAAATTGCAAGCTAGTACAATCCCCGCCAAATTAAAAATGAATCTTGCAAGCTAGTACAATTCGTCTAACTTAATGCTTTTGCGGACTGAAAACCCTCCACCTAGCGAATTCTGGTAGGATAACAGTATCGTAAAGATACCGACGCTGTCATCCTAGAACATTGCTCTCCAATTTTTAACCTCATATTCAGCACCTCGTGACCCTTATCTCTGCAAACTTTCTAATCTAATCGTCCCAAGGCTACGGACGCCGTAGTGGAGGGCTCCGGACACCGTAGTGGAGGGCTCCGAAAATTTCTACCCCCTGCGTGGGGTACTCTAACGTGCAACACAGCCCACTGGCGCCTTGCTTTTCGCCTCCATCGAAAAGCAATCTGTACACTCAATCTGGTTCCACTTAGGTTCCAGTTATAAGTGGAACTTTCAAAAAAGTTCCGCTTATAAGTGGAACATTTTTCGAAGTTCCACTTATAACCGGAACGTATATGGAACCAGATTAAGCGTGTACCGCAAGGCGGAAGGTCCACCGCGGTTATCTGCACTCCGCAAACCAGTTTCTCTGTCCATGTTCCATTAACTAACTCGTGTTTGCTCACTAACCCGCGCATGCTCTCCGTATGCAGTATATGTCTCGAACATTCAATGCAAATGCGGCACTGACCCCTCCCGAGACAGCGACCTCGAAACGCCCACTGAACCAGATATTATGCAAGTCACACTCCTCCGCAACGCGCCCATACTGGCTGCTGACATGGGCGTTCTTCCAAGGATCCAAGTAAGATATAATATACTGCAAGTATCGGTTGGGGCAGCTACAACCAAGAACTACACCTAGGCCTCAAAGCCGCCTGACGGGGGGACCAATAACGCAACCTGCATACACAAATAGTGAAGCCAGGTCTGAATCTGAGCTCATTTGCATTAGTGAATCCGTATCCACTGCCTTGAAATAAACCGAAAGAGGCCGCGAAGACTGTTCAGACAACGGCATTTGCCCGCTTCCATAATTAGCAACCTGCTACCTATAGCATCGTCTTTTTTTTTTTTCTTTTGATGCATGACCCATTCCAATTAATCGGTGATATCTGCGGCAAGTTTTTCTGCTCCACGCCATGGATTCCGAATTTGCGTCGTTATTGAAAGTGTTGTTATCTCTCCGACTTCGAGTCATCTGATTGGTGCAAACGCCGGAACCGGAAGTGGCAGTGACATCCGGTTCCGGCGTTTCCACCGATCAGATGACTCGAGGTCGGAGAGATAGCAGCAATAAGGACGTTAACTCGGAATACGGTCCCATGTTTCGGATGAGCGATTCGTAAGCAAATCGCGAGCTGTGATTGGGCCGTGACGGATATCTTGCTCCTCAACGGACTTGACGCTCACCACGCTTCGTCCATGGCTACACCAGTGTCGAATGTTTATCGGTAGAACAAAGCTTGCAGGCACTGACACGTAGCAGCGCGCGCAGACAACGCAACTGACACCTGAGAAGCAGAATTCGATACGTTAATGGCCACCACGATATAGTTTTCTTACCGCACAGCAAGTCCACATATAGGTGACACAGAAGGCGCTTTCTATTGCTAACGCACCTGGTTGCAGTCGGATAACAAAAGAAAGAGAGCGAAGGCGAGCCTACACAGAACTGTTTGGTCGGGACGTAACAGACGCAGACAGACACGTGATTCATCACCGCAGCGAGAAACGAAGCGAGCGGCACGCTCCCCCTAGCAGCTGCGCTTGTGCGCTGCAACGCCAACGACACGCACGGCAGCGAATTAGCGTGCGAGGAGCCTTTTTCAGAAGGCGCGTGCGTGCGTCGTTCGTTCTACGCTCACGCCAGAACATTCCTCAGGCGTTAGTCAAAGCGGAAGGAATGCGCGCTAAGCGTGGGATCACTATCAACCGCGACGTTTGACTGCGTCTAGTAAATTAACAGATGACCGCGCAGGTTATGCATGAAATGCTTTTAGCTCCCATTCTCACGAAAACTAAGGCGAACGTCGTCTGGAAGCTGCGGCGCCCAAATGGATCCGAATATCAGGAGGGACATTTTTTCCGAATGCACCGAAATATTCCGCCCGCTGCACTTCCAGTAGAAAAAGATGAAATAACTGCAGCCGCCAGATGAATTACAACTAGCGGCGGCGCGCAGAAGGCCCGCACGGCCCAGCACCGGCGAAATGGCGACGGGTTCACGAAAAATGGGGTTACGGTCGCCAAGGCGCAAGTCCCAGCCCGTGCGGACGTCACTTCGGGCCACATCCGGGGCTGTTCACGCGAGCCGCTAAACCGAAATCATTCAAGGGTCCAAGCGCGTTTTTTTAGCTGTGGCACATGACGGTTGCTCAACTCCAGTGCAGCTAGGACTATCCGCGAGTCACCCTAAAATTCGGCGCGCTTTCTTTCCTGCAAAGCATCTCATGCTTACAACTATTCTCGAAAGCGGGATAGGCAGTTACGGGGTGGTGCAGTGGTTACGGCGCTCGACTACTGGTCCCAAGGACGCGGGATCGAATCCCGGCCTCGGCGGAAGCTTTTCCATGGAGGCGAAAAGCAAGGCGCCCATGTGCTGTGCGATGTCGGTGCACGTTAAAGAACCCCTGGTGGTCGAAATTTCCGGAGTCCTCCACTACGACGTCTCTCATAGCTTGAGTCGCTTTGGGACGTTAAACCCCACAAACCAAACCGAGATAGGCAGTTATTCTTTTTCAAATATAATTCGCAGAGAGAGGGAGAGAGAGACGGTGACAAAAGTAGTTTCTCAAAAGCGATCTTCCTGCCCCAGAAACAGTAAAATGGGACTCGGAGAGAGGAACCCTGCCGCACCACTAGTGCATGCATCTTGGGAAAAAATGAAGCATCAGCCCCCCCCCCCCCCCCCCCCCCCTTTAAATATGTAGCAATGGAATTTAGCTAAAGCTGCACAAAGGAAAAGTCAAAGTCCGCTGTCAAAAGATGAACCGTATACCGTGGATAGGCTTTCGCGATGTCATCACGATAAGCTGTGTCACAGAAGTGACTGACGGATGTAAACAAAGAAATTGATTTCGGTGGTTTATTCGCAGTCGGTGACCTAGATGACGACTCTGAAGTAAGAAATTCCTGGTTGGGTTACAGTCCAAGGTCAGTCTACACCAGTTGATATATATGATCGAGGTAACTACAGCGCGAGAATTTGAGTTGGACTGATGGTCACTCCGAGCTTTTCTTTCTTTCTTTTTTTTTCTTTTTTTTTTTTTTTCAGATAGTCGCAACCTCAAAGGAGTCAAGTATCCGATGGGAGCCAATTTTCTTAGCAGAGAAGTGCACCTGGGTCCTTTGCTGCTTTTCATTTAGCGACCCGCGTGAACAGCGCCGCTTACGCTGTCAAACACTCTAGTATAACATTTGTAGGTACTAAACCTGCATGCTTCTTTGCCGACATTGGCCAACGTTGGCACTACCGCTGTGGTGTTCTTTTTGCTACGCCAAGACTAATGTGTGCCAGTGAAAGCTATACTGGCGCAGGCCCAAGGGATCACACGTTTGAGCATTCAATTATCGATCAACCCATAATTGCAAGGTACAAGTATATTTTCTCCTGTTTTCTGCTTTACATGCATATTTTTCCTCTGGGCTTAATGATACAAATAATTATTTTCAGCTCGTAAAAGAAAAAATAACATATTCGTCTTTTTAGAAACTCAGAGACGGGTCAGGAACGAAAGGTGTTAAAGCAACAACCCCTGCTTCAAATGTGCTATCCCCCCCCCCCCCCCTCAATCATTAACATGCCTATTATCTGAAATATCCCGAAATGAAGGCTTGAAGCTATTTGTGACATGTAAAAGTGCCAAGCAGCTTGTCTCCATTTAGCCAAAGCATTAACAGCAGCACTGCAACCATTCCCAAGCTGTTTGTCTTAAAAAGCAACACAGAGGCCATTTATACTTGGACCCCGCCGGGGTGTTGCAGTGGTTAAGGCGCTCGACTACTGTGCCCAAGCATGCGGGATCGAATCCTGGCCACGTCAGCCGCTTTTCGATGGAGGCGAAAAGCAAGGCGCCCGTGTGCTGTGCGATGTCAGTGCACGTTAAAGAACCTCAGGTGGTCGAAATTTCCGGAGTCCTCCACTACGGCGTCTCTCATAGCCTGGGTCGCTTTGGGACGTTAAACAACACAAGCCAACCTATTATCTGAAAAAGAAAAAAAAACGTGCGCCCCACCACTCGCCGCAGGCTAGAGCGAGACTGAAAGCCGGTCACATCTTCGTACTCTTTCCGCGATCTGGGATGAGCGCAGTCCAGCCACGATAAACGGTAGGGCACAAAGCGCACGCCTTCTTTCTTCGTCCTGTCGTGACTGAGCACATGACCGTGGCAGCAACCAGGCTCCTTCCGCGAGCACTCCAGTTCTCCCAGCGCATCCACGCAGCCTCTTAGCGTCCTGTCGCAGGCCGACGACAACGACGAAGCACTCAAAGCAAGGCCACAATATCCAAAAAACAAACAAACAAACACACACGCAGGCAGGCACGCAAGCAAAAAACGCACCGTCGTGAAGCGGCGGACGGCCCCGTTCCACCCTCGTCCCGAGCTTCGCCTCTTCTTCTTTTCTAGTCTTCCATGTGTGGTGTTCGTCTTGTTTTGTGTCGCGAGACGTAGGCACAGCACACGAAGCGTGGTCGCCTTCGATCACGTGATTCGGTCGCGCGCACCAGTGGCCGCGGCGAGCCAGCTAGGCGACGTTCGGCTCCGAGAAAGCTCGAGCTCGCGCGAACGACTATTTTTGGGCGCGCGCGCGAACCCGCCGCCGTTGCGAAAGTGCGCGCCGCTAACTGCCTTCCGGGAGAGGCCGCAAATACAATGGCGAATATGTGGACAGCACGGGCGAGGAACTGCTGAAACCTGCCTCGGAGCCCGACGGGCCGGTGGTCGGAACAGTGAGAGTAAAAAGCTCTTCCAGTCAATCTCTGAATGAGAGAATGCGATTCCCCATCTCCGTCGTACACAGTCTTTTTATAATTCCTGCCCTGCTCGTTCGGAGAGAGCAGTCGAGACGCAATGCTGCGAAGACGTGCGGAACGCGCTCGTACTACCGCCACGGTTAAGCAAGGATATGCGGCGAGCAATGTGGCGAAGCGCCGACAGCTGCAAATGGCCTTCAAAAAATGCCGCTCGAATGATGCGATTTTCACGGTGCTCGGAATAAAATTCGCATTGCCCGAAATGGAAATCGGCAGCCAAAGACTGCGGAAGCCATATATAGTTGGCTGTCAATAAAAAAAAAAAAAGCTATAGTTTCCTGAACAAGTTAAACTAAACGGCCGTGGCAGATCACTCTCGTTGCAAGAACTGCCGGCATTCACGGCGTCCAGAGCAGGCGAAATACGCGGGAGTTGCAAGGAAGAAGCGAAAAAGGAAGAGAGGAGGAGAGAGGGAAACCAAACGGCTTGAGCTCAAGAGAGACACTGCAGCACTGAGCGCCTTTTTGCACCTTGCCTCCATCGCAAAGCGGCCGGTACCGGACCCGACTGCTACACGGCTCAGTAGTCGAACGTTCTAACCATTTACCACGATGTGTGAAAGATGATTGGTCATTAATTAGGATTTAAATGTCCCGAAGCGACTAGGGCTAAGCACGAGGCTGTAGTGGAGGGCGACCCCCCGGGGCTCTTTAACATCGCACAGTAACACGGGCGCCTTGCTTTTCGCCTCCATCGAAAAGCGGCCGCCGCGGCCTTGATTTGATCCCGCGTCCTTGGGCAGTGTATATAGTCGAGCGCCCTAATCGCTGGGCTACCACGACGGGGGTGCGTGGAAGATGAACGAGCTGCCGTATAGCGCCGGGCTCCACAAGAATGGTAGGCGTTTTAACGTAGTTGAACCGAGTAGGCCGTGTGAAACCGTTTGCGCACAAAGTTGATGGAGACCATGACTTGCGATGCACAGCGCGAGAGTGCGGAAGATCGGCTGAGATACGGCGTTCCATATACACGCTTCCCACAAGAAATACCTAGGTTCGAATCCACTCAGCTTCAACTTTGTTTGTGTGTGTGTTTGTGCGTGCGTGCAAGCTAGGATGTGATATCTCTGAAGCCGGGCATTACAGGCGTTAGGCGATTTTGCCAAGTTCCGAACTTTCGGATGAGTGCATTCTCGCTAATTTCGACCACCTGCACGTACCTGGCAAAACTAACTTTCGTAAAGAAATATAATTGCATTACTATTTTCCTGAAAATCGCAAAAAAAATGTAATCGAATTTTTGTAAAATTACTGCTCCCAAAATGTAGTTAATTACAACACAGAATTACTTCTGCAGATGTAATGCAATTATTATTAAATCACTTTATGGTTTTCTTCCATAGCAATAACTAAGTAAATATCGGAAGCAAGACCTCCCTGCAGATGAAGCGCACGCATTCTTTTGTCTTCTCGCAAAATTCCGTCCCAGAGAACAATTTCCTCCCTATTTCGCTATGCGCCCTTAGAAAACTAACACAGCGCCAAAAAATAAAACAAAAGAAAAACGACAAAAACACTGCAGAAGCATGGTCTAATATCGTCACTTTCATTGCCATCGCCTTGCTGGCACGGAGCTGTCTCCACTGGTTGGAGCTCCCGAAGCAGGTGATCTCTCCCGGCTATAGTTTTGAACTCCATCTTGAGCCATCTTGTCGCTTCGGCGGCCTCTTCGTCTTACATATGTTGCTGTTTGAGGAAAGGGTGCCACTACCCATTATAGATGCCCGCTCTAAGTGACCCGGCTATGCAGGATATACTGGCGGTCTAGGTCGAATAGTTAACTAAATCTTGCCGCGCGTCGTTCCTGCTTTCGCGCCACCATATATGTCGGGAGGAGGTAAATTAAATTAGAGTAATTAAATTACTGCCAATGTGTGCTCAAGGGAGCTTTTCCGCTGAAATGCAGAAATCGGTTCCCGACCGTTCGCGCGTTCCGCCGAATTTTTCGACTCAATCTGCGCTGGACTTCGCTCGCTCTTGACGCCGAATGCCCGTGTGAATGAAGCTTCTACCAGGTTCCTATTAGCCCTGATCACGCCTCCACACTTGGACCCTCAAAGACTGCTCTCCACTCGGCGGAAAACAAGCGCGACCGATGCGGAAGCATCGATTCCAGCTCGCGTGCCAACAGGAATGCGAAGTGGAGAGAGTTCCGCCCCAGATCTATAGTGCCATGGATGGATGGATGGATGGATGGAATATAGGAGCGTCCCCTTTGAAACGGGGTGGTAGCAGTAGCTATCATGCTCATTTTTCCCTATATCTTAATTATTGATTTAGAATGGTTAACTAAACCACCATTCTATTTATTAAATTTTGTTCCTACATTACTAACATTATGTCACTTCTCTGCTTTTAAGCCACCAATCTTCCAGTCGTTTTTTGCTCATTTCCACCGCCGGTTTATTCACCCGGCCACTGTTATCTCTAAAGCCCAGAGCTTCAGGAACAGTGATTGCGCCTGCACCAACTTCCGGATAGATACCATTACATTCGAGTATAATATGGTCAATTGTTTCACTGGAGTTTCCACATACAGCACATGCGTCATCTCCATTGTTAAATTTCTTTTTGTAGCTGCGTGTTCTAAGGCACCCTGATCTAGCTTCAAAAAGTAGGGCACTGCCTCTTGAGTTATCAAAGAAATCTTCCTTCCTGATCTGCATTTTCCACGTTCGGTATAATTCCACACTCTGTTTCTTTTCCATCGAATTTATCCAATTTTTACCTTCTGTGTTTTTCACCTGTTGCTTAATGCTCTTTATTTCTCCGTCCTTGTTACTAGCATACTTACTAGTTAGTTTCCTAGTTCTTTTCCTCCATTGTGAGTCAACGCTTTTTAGATGGCGCCACAACATCCGGTATGTGGCGCCATCTATCGGCATCAAGGGGATCTGGGCATGCGCAGTGGAACGCACAGTGGCAGATCACGGCAGCGGATCGCGGTAAACTAAAACTCTCTATTGATTACATGATTTACACAGTTCGTTCTTGGTCCGTAGTAACGGGAAATTCAAATAAATCGTGATCGCATCAGCGAGTACGTACTGCAGCGCGCGCGGGCGTGCTGATCGAAGTACGGACTGGTCGACACCGAAAGTTTTTTTTTTTTCACCGACACAACCCTTACAAAAATGCATGTAGGGTTTCTATAGAAATTCGAAAGCGTTGTGTCAATACACGCTGTTGAAAGTCTGTTGATAATCGGCAACATCTTGGATGATGCAGTGTTGACCTCTTAATGAGCGCTTATGAAATAGTGGCCCATGTGTTTCTTAAGAGCGCTTTTGGAATTCGCGCAACTGAAATTTTGTTGATTTCAGGCTCAAATGCTTCAGAAACTCTGCAAGTGACGCTTTTTGATTTTCTGCTACCTTTCCACTCCTGAACAACAGAAAATAGTACACGACCATCGGTTTGCCAGGAGCAGACACGGGGTGATTTTCATTAATGCAAAAGTAGTACAGTACATCTCCTAGCTGCGATAAGTCACCACATTCTATGTTCTGCCCGACCAATCAACAATCCTGTCTGATCAGTGCTGGTTAATGATAAGCATAGTGAGGCATAAAAGAACAAAACAGATCTTGATCTTTTAAGCCCCATTATACTTACTCACTCATTAACCTACACTAAACTGACTAAATTGTTGATTGATCGAGCAGAACATAGAATGTGTTGACTGACCGCAGCAAGGATATGTGCTGTTCTACTTTTGCATTAATGTAAACCACCTCGTGCCTGCTCCTGGCTAACCGTTGATCACGCAGCATTTTCTGTTAATCCGCAGCGGAAAGGGAACACAGAATAAAAAATGCGCGTTAATGAGAAAGAAAAAATATGCATCTTTGGTGAACCCATAACATGAGCTGGGCTGTTTATTTGCTTTATTTCAATTCATATGCAAGGTATGACGCCAGGCTGTTCTTTGCGTAAAACGCTGATACGTCCGGGAACTCCTCGCATGTGATGCTGAAATAAACAATATAAATCATAATTAAGTTGCGGTATATACTAACTTAAAAATAGAGGAAAGGCATTTGTGCGCTGCTCCACGTCATAGCTCAAGAAATTTCTTGTCTAAAATGAGTTGTCACTGTCTTTCACTGCTTAGACGGCATCGACCGCCGCTTCCACAGCTCGGCAGCACTACCACATCGTTCATTTCTCCCTGATAAACAATATATGCTGCCGTCAAAGATCCTATTGTGAATATAAATAGCAAAGTGCAAGTCACAAGCATTACTACCCAGAAAACTTGAAGCAGGATTACCAACTATAGGCACCAAAATGAGTGGAAACAAAAACAAACACTGCAAAAATGGTGGAGCTGCACAGATTCAATAATCCACAATGTGTGACAGAGGCATATTATGATCTCGATAATGTGTCCGTCTCAGCGCGAGTAGCGTATCGAAAGAGTACAGCACTGTGCCGAACAATCCGTCAAAAACGGTCACCTTGTAAAAGAAAGAAAATGTCGCCATCCCAACTGGCGTTCCATCGGCCCCAGCGTCCGCGTTAGAGACAAGCCTGGTTCTCTCTCTCTCCCTCCTTTTTTCCGACGAGGCTGGCTTGCCTGCTAGAAATATTTACATGCTCGCTTCCCCTTGTAGCACACACTGTACAAGACTGGCACAAACACGAATAGGAAAAAGTAAAACTCTCACCAAAGTGCAGACGCTCCCTCCGCCCGTGCCGGCTTTTCGCCCAGAATCCAAAACGCCTGCGACTGTTGAACTTCTTAAACACGTCCTCCTTGCGCAGAAGCTGCCACCCAAGAGCGGATTCCTCCGAAGACTTAAATGCGTACGTTCGCGCTCAAATTTGAACAAAACGATCTTCGTGATAATCACCAGCGAAAAACCTACATACGGTGCTTCGCTCACAGTGCAAGATGCGACCACGGTGGCGGGAAAACGCCAACTGAACTGGCACATCGCCGCACTCAGCGTACCCGCGTCTGCGTGCAAAGAAAACGGCGCGCAGAAGAACAGCTTCGGTGAAAAGGGGGAGCCGCCGCCCCCGCTGCGCGAGCTATGCTGCAGCCAAGGTCATCTCCGTGAAGACAAACCACGGAGAAGGCAGAGAGCAGAGACCCAGAGGGAGCAACCCCTCCCCCCCTCCCCCTTTTTCCCCCCAGCCGACAGGAAGTAACTCTCGACCCTCCGGACATGCTGGCGCCGTTCGCGGCACGGGGGAAAGATGGGTGTGGACAGTAGCAAGGCAGTGGCCGAATGCTTCTTTGAAAAGACGAGTCGCGGATAGAAGACGCGTGTAATCCTATTTTTTTTTTCTTTTTATTTCATACGCGAATGTTTTTGCTATGCGTGTTAACTCTATAGTATGCGTGGGATCAATCCGTCATTATTAGAACCCCTCAATGTTTAAAGTGACTTCATTTTAGCATGGTGTCCACTTTAAGAAAGGAAGGAAAAGAAAAAAATAACAGTTAAATTCTCCAAAGACATACAGGATTCCAATACAGACTGCACCTCATTTTGCGGCAAAAGCTACGGGCAAAAATACCTAGGCTTGGGCAGAATGTCAGACCCTGAAGCATATATATAGTGAACTTTGCAACTGGTTTAAAAAAGCTCTGTCCTGCCCTACATGGTAGGTTCAATCTAGGATCCTGTTTGTTAGTATGATGACTCACTGAACTTGTTTTATGATAAATATAAAATATGTCCTACCACTAAAGTTACCTTCTGCGACATACAGAAGCTGATTCATTACGGATTCTGACTGACATTCAACGATGTATTTGCATTATTAGTGGAGGCTTTGCCATCATGAAGTTTTTAGGGCATATTTTCACTGTGTTGCGAAGCTTGAGCTAAGTGTGCACCGTTAATATGTACTTTTATATAACATGAACGAGCACGAAACTGCATGCTGCTCTTATATTTCCCTTTGCAGAATGTGGCCAATAGTTGATTACAAGTGAGACCAAAAATTCATAACGAAATTGTCACATCATGTTCTTATCATTTGTGCCTAAAACTACTTAAAAACATGGGTCAGCTTGAACAGTACACGCTAATTGTTCGTGAACGTTGAAAACTGACAACAAAAAGCACATAGAAAAAATAGCACAAAAAGTCTATTGCGTAGAACACAATGAAAATTCTGTGGGCCCTGTAAAGATTGCACTCAGCTGGGGTTGAATGTCTATCGAAATTCAATAAATTCAAAAGGCGGTCAATAGTCCAACAATAGAGTTTCAAAACTCATTTTTGTAAGGGAAAGGCACTAACGCTACATGAGCAAAAAAAAAAAAAATCAAATCTAGAAGCGGGTTTCAGTTACAACTTACTGATACAAGCACGGCTGCAGACAACTGAATGCACGGAAGTGCAAGAACCTCACTGACTGCCGTGACCCCTTGCTGCATTATATAATGAGGCCGAACCATATAAAAATAAAGGAAACGCAACAGAAGTCGCGCGCTATGACAAAGTGTTCGCCGACGAGACGCGGGCAGCACAACACGGTCCCACGGCTTCATGTGTTTCAAGAAACACGACCTCGCGATAACGAAATTAAGTACATGCAATTACATGTTTCGCGAGTATAGAAACGAAGGAAGAAGACAAAGATTGTGTACACAAAGCCGTACGCGATGAAGCTGACCACGTTGCACTCGGCTGACCCCTCACCCAGGTACAAGTATAAGAAGACAAAAAAGAAGGTAGATCACGCCGCGAGATTGGAGAACGACGCGATGCAGCATGCACACAACGTGTCGCGGCGCCCGCATTGAGGGTGGGCGGTCTGTGCGCGATAGTGATCTCTATTTGCGGTCTGGTCACATACTTTGCCGCCGCAAAAGAAAGGATTCACGACTTCTCCCGCCGTCGTTAGGAGACGTCACGGTCGGCCGGCCACACGTGTCGCGTGCAGCGCATGCAGTTGCATAGTCGCGCCTTATCGAATGCGACGATCGCGCGGAGCAGTGGTTGGACGGCATACATTTACTGGGCCTGTCAGGCAGTTCCACCCGTACACACGAAATTATTAGCAAGGAGTAGAAGAAAAGAAAGAAATGGAGCGAGAACTATTACCCTACACAGCAGCTCTGAGGCATGGGAACAGTCGCAGTAATTACGTCGGGGACCGGCGGCATTCACTGTGCTTCACCGACCATAGCGCGCTCATCGCCATCTTTTTCGCAGAATGAGTGGAACACTGAAATGTTTACTGCGACGCGGCTGCACTGTGGGTTGTTCTTGTGTCGTCGTCCGCACACGCCGCACCCTAAATACACCACCTGGCGGCCCCTTTCTCCCTGCCACATGTGGACTCCCGCCCCATACAGAAGAATCAGCAACAGTGCGCGATCAATGCCTGACCCCCCCCCCCCCCCCCAGCCCCTGCTAGAACGTTGCGATGAAAGGGTGGAGGGAGTGGCTAAATGCTCAATGGAGTCCCGCTATACTCCCATATTATGGATACCCATATCCCATATAGGATCACCCTACTCTAAAACTCGTGAACACTCCTAATAAGAGTTACTGAACGCTCCGACAGTAGAGAGATTTAGCTTACCGCGATCCGCGATCCGCCACGGTGACCCTCTACCGTGCGTGGGCGGGGCGAACAAGCTCATTGGTCCCGACGCGGCAGGTCCATGTGCGGACATCTAAAGTCCCTTCATAATTTGAAAGTAGCGACACTCTCCTCCGCGCCGCGCTTTCCTCCTCGATTCTCCTCGCGCGGCGGCGGCGAGCGCTGCGCACGACACGCTTTTTCCCCCTGACGCCCGCCGGCCGGCCGCAGCAGTGAGTGAAGCGCGAGCTTTTGGGCCAGGTCTGCGCTCCAGGAGTGCACAAAATTTTTGAAAAATTGCGAGAAAAGCATTGAGAATGCCTATAGTAAAGTTCATGAATTGATTGCTTTCTTCTAACTGTTTGAATGGGGAATACTGATAAACAAAGCTTTCAGGCGAGTTCTGTGCTACAGACACTTTTTAAGTCTCATGATAAGGTTTTACTTTGTGCACTTAATCTAGTACTGCCTCTGACTTTGTGTTTGTTTTTTTTAGAGCGTGAAATCTGTCACCGCGGTAAAACTTCAGAAAACAATCCAGGCTGGTGCTTTGAACTTCAAGATTAGAGAAGGTTAAAGCAGGACTTAGTCTATTTCGCTACTGTCAAGCTATCTCTCTAAGCATAGTATATGTCACGTGATCAACCATGAGATTGGATTATTGGTTAATTGTACATGTATTTCAATCAATTACTGGGCCTAATTAATTGATATTTAGTAAATTGCAATTAAAATCTAAATTTTAGCTGCAACACAGAACCGCATACCATTGGAAAGCTTAGGCCAAGCGTAATGGCACTGTGCTAGTTAAAGATCCGCGATAATCTGCGTTCATTAGTTAATTTTGTATAAAATCAAATTTTGAGCTGTTCCTTGCTGCTTCGAGGCAAGGAACAGGTTTGCCACGGCAGTCTTGATATGATGCTGATGGAGGAATTAAATAATTTTACGAGTACGTGGTCCCTCACTGACTTCGCGTGTGGTTGAAAGACAGCAGGGTACACTGGGAGAAGTGGTGGGCCCTATTGCCGATACACTGAAGTTCTGGGGCAAGCATGCTGTGGTCTCATGCGCTGTGTAAAAGAGCTTGATTTCATTGAACGCAACAATCAAATAAAAAATTACAAGGTGCACATAGGTCTTCAACGTGCGGAAATGAGAAAGCATATAACTGCCAATTCATTAACTATCGCTATCCTATCTATCACTATATCTACTAATGCCAGAGACCTATCGTAACTGTCACTATCCGCAACGAACACTATCACCTCACTATCCGGGCCTATTATTATAATTTACTATTATTATCCGTAACAGTCACCATCATTACTTATCACTATTCATAACCATCACTATTTAATCTGATGCCGTCCCATAACCCATTGATATACTTCAATTTTCATTGACTTACGTTGTCAGTCATATCTCTATTATCTCACAATATCTGACGAGACAACTATACATTGACTTTTAATTCTTATACTTTCTTGTTTTCTCATAAATGGAGGTGGGAAAAGAGCAAGCCACAGAAATAACTGACTAATATCAGCGCGAGGTTCATGTCTCTGTCGAGGAGGCTTCCTTTACTTCAGGACAGGTCGGTGAGAGAAAATTGATGGAACTGCGTTTGGTCTGTTCTTTTTTTCGAGTTCGTGTAATATTGGCGGCTCAAACTGGTCTTCAGTGAAATGTAGCTAAACATAGAGCGATGAGATAATTACTCAGGCTAGGTGAAAAAAAGAATCTTGCATACAATTGAAATGAGTAATATGTTACAGTGTTAAGAATTGTTGCTCGCAAAATGTTCCCCTATTTTTACATAATAACTATAATCATTATTGATTGTTTAAGTTTCGTAAATACATAAAATTGATGCAATGATTCCGGCTGATTTGACATCGATGGGATAACTTTTCTCGCAATAAATGAATACGCGGAATCGCGCTTTTAGAGCTCCAGCTTTCAAAGCGAAGGTAACCTGCCAACGCCTAGTAGTCATGGTCAAAGTGAAGCGTGTGTGATCATATGAACACCTCCTGCACATTGGCCGTATCCCTGATAAAACGAACGCATATTTTTTAACCCACGCGTGCGTCGAAGCATGGCCAGACACATTCAAGAATTGAAAAAAAAAAAAAAAAATGCCATACGACCTAACTCGTGCAGATTACCCGCAATACCTCGGGTTTACTTGCCAAAGCAGGGCCAGCATTCATTGCTCCCGAGTAACCGACGCACACTACAAGTAAAAGCTGGAAAGGCTAGCTCCTCTACAAGCCCGAATTTTGATTTTTAGTGAAGGAGGCCAGGGATCCTAGCATAATCGCGACAAATGCAATCGAGAGACTGTAATTTTCCAGTTATTTCTGACAGCAAAAAGCAGATTATAGCACCCTGTTTCTCACTGTACAGAAGTCGAAGCGTGTTAAATGATGGAGCCTTGGAGCCTCGCAGAATATTCAGCATGCTGCAGAGGACAACCTTATTTTTATACAATGAACATGCTGCCGCCGCAAAAATATTGAGCAGCAAGCAGGAATAAAAAACGCGTCAGGTGACGCGTTATTACGGGGAGTGAGAAAGGCACTCGACGTCGCAAACAACTCTGTTGTTTCTAGGAATAAACGTCTTTCGACTAATCTTGTGAATCCATTGACTCGTGCGCAAGCCATCACGCTTGCCTTGAGATATCATGAATACCGCATAACCATCTTCAGGTCGCTTGCTGCAGTTGTACGCGCAACAGCACGGCATAGAGCTTGCACGCTGCAATGAAAGCACAGCGCGCAATATTCGCTCGCCGAGACTAGGGGAAAAATGGCGCGAAGGAAAAAGAAAACACAAGGAAAACGCCGGACGCGCGTCGGTTTCCAATGGCAACGGCAGGGAGACCAATCGTCGCTCAGGAAATCGGGCGGAGAGCCGGCCTTCAGCGAAGGGGCGCGCAAGGGGCGAGGAGGAGGCGAGGAGTTAGCGCGGCGGCGGCAAAGTTCAATCGTTGGCGTAACTTTCAAAGTATCAAGGGGCTTTACGGACATCCAGTATGTGGCGCCATCTATCCGCGTCGAGGGGGTTTGGGCATGCGCAGTGGAACGCGCGGTGGCGGATCACGGTAGCGGATCGCGGATCACGGTAAGCTAAAACTCTCTAGTGTCGGTGTTTCGCATCGCCCTACGATGATGTTTCAATTTATAGATAAGTGGCGGATCAAGTCAGTTGGAAGAAGTACAAGATTTTTCAAAGCACTAATACAACACGGAGGAAAAATTAGGACGATGAGACGAAAGCCTTTTTTGTTTGTACGCCATTGATTTCTGCTTTACTATGATTCTGTATGCTGTGTGGTGCGGCGTTCGAGCAAGCGCAAAATGAAAGGCTCAGCACAGTGGCCGGAATCAGACGCCTGACCGGGTCAGTTTCACATATGTGAATCGCCTGGTGATGCTATCGGTCATAACCGGATGTGACGCTATCATGACATCACAGCCGGTCGTGACCGATGACATCATCAGGTGATGACACCACAATCTCGCGGTATCCCGCGGAATCTCGCGAAGAAGTGGGACACTTTTCGCGGACGCATGCATGGACGGACGCGCTGGCGAGTCATGAGCTAGTAAAGGCTTTCGCCTTAGGGCAAAATGGGACAAGTGCTGCTTCTAAGTGGAACTAGTGCCCATCCCTGTATGTCCTTTGACCACAATGCTTTAGCACTTTGAAAAGTGTTAGAAGTGAATCGAACGTTCGCCGTTCTGGTGGTGCAAATACTTTTACTTTTACCTACTGCCATGTATTGTCGAATGTTATTCTAGCACTTTTGAAGTCACCAGCACTGGAAACACTGTTAAGATTAGTAGACCATGGCCATTTTTGCTGACACGCCAGCTGTGGCCAGCTTCTAGATGAAACTTTCACAAATAATGCAACAGTCCGACCTTTTGAAACTGCTACCACATCTCTTATGCTTGAAATACACATCTTTATTGTCGCATGGAGGAGGCATATTCATAACAGTAGGTGCTTAAAGTGGATGTTGGGTCATTGTGAATTATGGGGAAATTCTCAGTGACACAGCGTAATGACCCAGTACATGCCAACAAGTACTCTAAAGAATGGAACGAAGAAGTGTTTTTTGCCATGCTACATTATATAACTCTCATACAGACATTCCCAACTTCTAGAGCCGGATACTGCCCAACCAAGTTTTCAGTGACTGCCACATTGCATAACCCATTACAAAAAGCAGTCCATTGAAGCTTTTCTGGTTGCCTAGCCAAGAAACTGACTACCAGAAAAAAATATCTGCTCATAAATTTTGATTCCTCGTGTTTGTTTATTACAGTCAAATATTAGAAAGACAACTTCGTTTGCTGCTGTGAATGGTAATCTACTGTAGTACTATCATTGACGCTACTGTCATTGTTATGCTATTAATTATGTGCACACAAATGTGCACGTGCTACAATGCACAATGTTACAGGCAGGGTTTTTACATGATTGGTTGGTTGCCTTGCAGGTGACACATCAACATGGGAGAGAGGACTCCAGGGCAAAGTTTGCAAGCAGGACTTCCCACCTATTACATTGATCAAAACGAGATAACGGAGCTTATGACAGAAAGCTGCAAAGGACGTCCTTCATGAGTCGATATAAGGGCAGTGCAATCACAACTTTCATTACGGTCAAAAACGACTCTCAAGTCGTGATTGTTCAAAGCCGATAAATGGTGATCTTATTTTTATCAAGTGCTGTATGTGGAAAAAGCTCACTAGTGGAATTGCGCAAGAAGCCCTAGCCCATCAGCCTTCAAGTGTGGGCAGCCCAGGCAACAGACGAAGAAACCAAGGAAGACGCCTCTATACTGATTTCCTGACACTGAAACTGAATCTTCATGATAAATTGATCATGTAGCGTAGCTTTTTTCAAGGTTAGATTCATGAATTTGGCAGTATTTGGTCACTACCAAATATATTTGGTTGGTTTGGTAATGGGGTTCAATGTTCCAAAGCAACTGAGGCTATGAGGGATGCCACAGTGGAGGGCTTTGGAAGTTTCAACCACTAGGGGTTCTCTCCATGCGCCTTAATTGCTTTTCGCCGCCACCGGAAAGCAGTCGCCGTGGTCAAGATTTGATCCTACATTCTTCGGCACAGAAGTCTAGTGCCCTGACCACTGAACCATTGCGGTGGGTCCTCCCTACCAAATACCTATTTTGGAACGTTCGAAGTTTTGGAAATTTTCAACGCCCATTTTTTAAAATAAGAATTGAATAATATACTTGATCTGTATTCGAAACTGTCCACACTTGAACATTTCTGAATACAGATTTAAAAAGAGCAATGTATGCGCCTGCAGTGTTCACAAGCTTTTTACCATGTGAAGAAACGAGCACACTAATGAGATTGCACTTTTCCATCACAAATCGAAACAGAAAAACTGCATTCCCTATTTCAGCAATTAGCAGCACACGTTTCAGCAGAGTGGATCAAAACCAGAAACTGATCCACCTGGACTGGATACAGCCATGAAGTATACAACATTGAACATGAAGCCCTGAAGCCTTCTGTGTCTGTGGAAAGATAGAAGGAACTCCACAATTTGCCTTGTTTTTCCCCACATGGCAACGAAAGCACTGCTGAAATTACCAAGAGCAGTTGTTGAAAAACAACAGTCGAGTGTACCGTGACTTTGGCTGGATACAAAATCTCAAGAAAGGCGACAGATGTCCATCAAAGGACGCTCTTCAGCCAATGGCGCCGACAAATTTTCGTGACATCATGGTTAATCTGACTAAGTCATGCTGAACCCCATTTCAAATGTCACATCCTGCATTGTAACGCTAGCAGGTCTAGGGGAGTTATCTAAGACACCAAGAGAATTGATTGATGTCATTGGCTGAAGGTCATCTTTCAAGGGGCATCTGCCGTTTTATTCTTGAATTGCATCCAACCATCCAGCACTTGTTCACTTGAGTGCAGATGACGCTCCACCCTCATGGCAGTTTAGACCAGAACAGATAGGTGACCTAATTAGGATGAAGTCCCGTTACTGCCATCACCTGAGCCGACTGGGATTGTAAAGTAAGGTAGCCGCCCATAGGTATGCAAGCAAACAAAAGGTTTCAGAGAAGTTTTATAGTTTCACAGTATGCCTACAATGTTGTCCCTTAGGGAAGAATAGCCAAATACATCCCAGAACAGACAGCGAAAGTATGAAACGTCATTTAAAAGGAGGAGTAACTTTAAAGCACTGCAATATACATGCACATGGCTGTCACCCCCTTCCTAAAGGTATGAAGCAGAAACGTGACCCACAGGAACGCAGGTAAGAAAAAATTTCTAAAGCATTTTTCTTGTTCCACAGAGCACCTATGGGGGCTGCTGCTAAATAATAACTGAAGGACTGGATAATTGAAGAAGAGTGTGACAAAGTATGCCTTGTTATTTCGAGCCCATATTTTTAAAATGCCATAATAAATGTGTGCCACACATACCACCAATAGACATGCTATATTCGCTGGATGTTTCCTTAAATACTGCAAACTTCTCGTATAGTCAAGCATGCCACCATGCGTGCTATATTTCATCGCGAATAGTAATAGAGACGTTTACATTGAAGACAGTACTAAAAAAAAAAACATAACAAATGAACAACAAAGAGTAGCAAACGAGCAACACCATGATTACTTAGTTACCCTTACCAAACACTGTGAGTGATAACTATGTTTTTCATGTAATGCTACCTAGGCTGCCTAGATTGAACAACTGCATTGTAAAGCACATTTCACCACACTATTTTTCAAAGCACTCTCTGACTTAACTATTATAGATGCTGTACTGAACGGTACCATACTTATGGAAATTTTTCTTGTATGTTTTTATGGGTTGCATGATCTTGCTCTGTACCCCCAGCAGAAAGCATAAGGCATACTTCGACACGCAAGTTTTGCAGTGTTTTAAAAACACAGCGACTCCTTTGAAATGACGTTTTATACTTTTTCAATCTTTTTTTGGGTGCGCTTGGCTATTCTTGATGGATGAGCATCATAGGTGCACCGTGAAATAAGAAAACTGTTCTAAAACATTCACTTACATGTATTCCTATGGCACTTAGCCTAAGCCTACCTGTGCCCAATGACCCCTATGTTTGTAAACATGGTGATGCATACTCTGTAGAAAACCCAAGCTGAAGCTTGCTTCCATGACAACAGAGCCGTGCTCCTCCCATAGTGGTGGGATTCTTCGGCATTGATCTATCAAAACGCTGCCATGACACCTTTACTGACCATGTTCATGCCCTACAGTCATTTTCTCTATCCGCGCACTATTCGCGCCTGCTGCACTCATCTTCTTGTGGGCTCAGCGGCTGCGAGCAGATGTCCAACAACTGTCAAAACTGCCCCCCCAAGAAAGTTAAACGACTGAAGCAGCGTCGTGGCTGCCTAATGGATGAGGAGTGTCGTTTGTGCCTTGGGCTTCCTTCACATGACGCATACGCTTACAGATACGGATGTTTTCAGTAGAAATTCTATCCATATGGCAGAAGTCGCAGATTGAGGGTGAAGAATCAGTGAAGTAAAGTAAGGCACCTGTGGCGACAGGAGAGAGTACACTGGTGAACCTTCTAATATATGCATACATACTCAGCTAGCATTGCATAAGAAGGCAATGTGTACGACATGGAAGGCGAACTTTACATCCCAAATACAGTGGACTCCCTTTAAGGCAAGCTTTAAGGTGCCAGAAATTTACTTGTCTTAAACCAAAAGCTTGTCTCAACAAAAATGCCCCTGAAAATGAAAAGCTATGTGAGCATGCTACACGAGAAAAAGAGATGAAGTAGCCTTAATTACTAATTGAGAATTTATTGCACTATGTATGCAGTGAGCTGAAGAATGAGAGCATGAATCCAGTTCACACCATTCTACTTGAAATAGAATTGGTCCATTTTTTTCATTGTCTCATCTTTCTCAGTGTATCCAACAATAACAACCTCTTTTGTCTCCCTTATCTCAATCGTGTTGTGTTGTGTTGGGGTTTCTGGCACATAGCACCTAAGGCTACCATGCGCCAAGAACAAGCCTGTTGTTTGCTTTTACTTTTTGGACAGGACTAATTGATTTCCTAGTTGTTATAGCTTATTATTTGTTATTACTTCTTTTAGGAAACTAGAAATGTGAGAAATTTCAACCAGTGCATCTTCTCCCAAGAGAAGGCTGGGATAGAAAGGAACCTGTTCAATGTAGCACTATGCAAAATATTTTTTTTTCTTAATTTCTCTAGTTCAGTGCATGACAGCAAGATGCGATTTATTGTTGGTTCACCTTCGCACCCTTCATATAAAGGTTTGCCTTCTTTGCTAAGAATGAAGCCATGTGTAAGGTGCGTGTGCCAGATGCGAATGCACCATAGAATGACTTCAAACAAAGCGTTTTTGATGGCTGCATGATTTCCATTTCTCGACGAATGGTTTGACAAAGTGTAATTTATTGTTTATTTCATTGTTCCATGAAGCCTGCCATTTTACTCTCAGTTTTCTCTTAATGAATTTCGTAACATCTCTGAGTGGTATGTTGACTAGTATTTTATCATTAAGGGCTGATACGACACGTGTCAACTCTCTCGTTGCCGCTTATTTTAACGTGGCTTGGTACCCATCAGAACTTAATTGAATGCCCCTGTATTTCTGCACCTATTACATCATGTATTATGACTCTAATTAAAGGTTCTGTAGCATTTCTGTGATGCAGTGCTGTGATTATATTGAAGGAATCTGTATAAATGAGGCTGTTTTGAATACTTTTCTGTAACATATTTTTCTACCACCACAGAAATGGCATAACATTCATAACATTCAGCTGTGAAAACTGATGAACACTCGGACAACCATACTATTTTCTCCCCTTTCTCTTGTGTTACAGCATTACCTGTGTAAAGCGCTGTTTTTAGAATCATCTGTATAGAATGCTTTACAATCTGTATTTTTCATTTGGTGCCAAGAACTCTTGTACTATGTGTTCATGGGGTGTTTGTTTCTCACGAAAGTGGTCAACGCTTAAGAGTGGAGATGGTACCAAGGTGGCAGTGGGCTTGGTCTCTGGGCAATATCTGGAAGTGAATCAAGTATGGTAAATTCTTGGCATGTTTAACATGGAGGATTAGTTTGGGGTTTATAGATCAGTATGGTTTCCTTTAAATGCAGGTTTGGGTTGGTGTGTAAACTGCATCTGATGGAGAACAGAACACCTACTGATTTCTGTGGGAAAAACTGGAACCCATTAACTGTATTTGTTGCTCCCACGTCGATATGTTGGAGGATGTACGTGCAATCTTGAGATCAACAACATAAAGTGAACGCAAAATGGATTTGGGGATTATTTCGACTATAGAATTCATTTTCCCAACAAACAGAGTAGGACTTCTAATACACCCTTGGGGAACTCCACTCTCTTGAATAGGAACTGCTCGAAAGAACTGAGCATGCTTCAAAGGTTGAACGGACTGATAGGAATTCATTTAGGTAGTTTAACATCTTGCCCCGGATACCTAGAATTGCTAGGCCAAGCAGAACGCCGAACCTCCAGTTTGTGTCATACACCTGCTCCATGCGGAAGAAGGCATCAAGACAGTGTTGGTTATGTATAAATGCTTCTTGGATAGCATTATCAAGCGTAACAAGATGGTCTGTTGTTGAGCATGCTTTTTTAAACCCGCACTGATGAATTTCCAGAAGTTTACGCGATTCTGAAATAAAGGTACACCGAATGTTCCAAACCCTTTTTCAAACCCCTTCAGAAGGCAACTCCTAAGGGGTATGGGCCTGTAGCTACTAGGGGAAGTTGGCGGCTTTCTGGGTTTAAGGATTGGAACTTATAACAGCTGTTTTCCAAGCTTTAGGCAGCTTGCTCAACATGAATATCTTGTTAAAAAATTTCTCAACTGCCTCTACAGCAGAATTGGAAAGATGGGACATAGGTGTATTCTGTCGGGCCCTGGGGCAGTTTTTTTGCCAGCAGATAGTACTCTATTGACTCCATGGACAGCAATTTGGCTGTTATAAGGGTCATTTCTGCTACCAGTGGTTGGAAGTTTGTGCTTTTCACCAACTTTTTGTATTTTAAAAATGAATGTGTGTTGTGTGAAGAACTAAACTGCCACAACATATTCATCTAATACATTTTCCTGTTCCTCCAGAGTTGTTTGAATACCAGGCGCTGTTAGAGACGAACTGTAAATGGCAAAAAGCTGACATTTAGCACTTGCTCCTACATTTTTCTTGACATAGTTACGCCGTTTATAGATGATACATAACTTTGCCATGCGCTTAATTTTTTTTTTTTTCGGCCTTTCGTTGGATGTATCGTGCTTTTGCCCTTGCCTTTTCAATGTTTACATCATAGATTGTGTACCTCCTGAAAATTTCCCAATTTTTATTTTGCTTCCCTGCATTCTTTAAAATACCAAATTTTGTTGTTGCATTGCACTATTCCAAAAGACTGAGGAATGGTGATTTGTGCTGCAATGAGAATGCAATTGCTGACCTTCTTGTCAAGCTAAGATTTTCTGAAAATATTTCCTGCAAACTAGCTTTTTCTTTAAAATGTGCCCAGTTAGCTAAATGTTGCTTCCAATGCTGTTATTTTGTCGGAAAAAAGTGATAATGACAGATTAATGAATGAATGAATAAAGCCTTTATTTGATTGAAGGGATGGCTCTTAACCGCTGTTTGGGTAATTAGGAAGTTAGGAGGGATGGAAGTGTAGCTTCTCGCTCCTTCGTGGTTCTTCAAGCTGCTTCTCGTTGCTTGCCATGCTGTCGATCTGTGCGCTGTAAGTTGACCTCTCCCACACTACTCAAAGCAGGCCGCTAAAAACTGGCAAGTGATCATTTCCGTATGGATTGTCTAAAATGCCTCATGTAAAATCTCTAAAAGTAGATGGTGAACTAAATGACAGATTTGAACAGCTCATTTTCCCGGACAATGCAGAGCAGTATGAAGGTTTACCAGAATTCAGCAAACAGATGTTATTAGAAAAAATGTTTCTGCAGGCTAATGGGTGCATTACTGAAATTGGATTACAGCGCAGACATACTAACACAGGAAGGAACGAAGTGATAGGACAGAGCGCTCTGTCCTGTCACTTCGTTCCTCCCTGTGTTTGTCTGTCTGCGCTGTAAACAAATGTCAGTTACTAGAAAGTATAAGCTCCTTTGAAATTTCACCTCTGCTATCCGTTTTTTCGCTTCCCCAAAGAGCAGAAAGTGCGTTAAAATCCCCAACTACCAAGTATGGCTCTGGTAGCTGGTTGAAAAGGTTTTCCAATTTTAGCAAAGGTATTTTCAGATGTGGTTGCACATATATGGAGCATGCCATAATGGTCCTATACGTAAGGAGGATGGCTGCTACAGCTTCAAATCTGGTTTTAGGTTTGACTTCATGAGCTGCGGCGCTTCTTTGAATAATGATAGCTTCCCCACCTGGGAGTTTGCCTGTCTGCTCTCGGTCTCTTACCTCAGTCCTCTTGCAGCAATTGCTGTTACCCACTCCACGAGCCGGCACTGGACGCACTTTCCCGTATGCCACAGACAACACGCATAGCACCGATATCTGGCAATCTCTGCAGTGCAGTGTCAACTGAAAAAGTGGCCCTGAAGTTCCCTGAAGTTTTTAACCTATCAAGTCAAACAGATGGTGCATTTCAAGCATAGGCGACTCTTATCCTATGAGAGCCTGGATGCAGCGCACGATGCATGTGCGATGCCAAGATCAACCACGTCGAATCTCCGCGAGCACAACAGCAATGATGCCCTGCTTTTCCTGCACTGGCAAGACAGTTTGCAACCTAGAATGCGAGCCCCCCTAGGACAGCTTCGGCGTAGCTCTCCACGATGGTGCATACAAGTCATCTTGTGGGAGTGTGCTTTTTTGCAGAGAAGCATGCTGTATGTATTTGTTTTTTTCTTTCTGACAATGCCTCGTGGCACCCATGGTGTTCCTATGAGGAATCGGCACACCGTGTGCAGTCACTGCAAAAGTTCACCTTAGCTGAAGGACATGAAAAACTGTTCATCTTAAAGGGCAACTCCGGAGGTTTTTTGACATTGGAATATTCTAGTAAAAATTTTACCATAGGTTCTCCTCTCCGTCCTGACGCATTCTACAAAATTTGGGCACCGTGCAATAATCCGTTCATGAGCAACATGGCTTTAAAATATGCCATTTTCATGGCTTAAGTTGAGAGTATTTCTGCGGACAACACTGAGTTTCTGACGTCACAAACATTATACCGGCGTTACTGCCCACTTCCAGCCTGATTATGAAATTGTGAGGCTTATATTGAACTACCTCAGACATTTAATGCAGTGCATCATGATTTCCATACTTTATTTTCACCATCCAACGCATGTACGAGTGTTTTTCTAATACTGAGTGTGACGTCACCATTTCGTCAAATGGGACATTGTTTCCGGCCGTGAAAAGAGTTTCGGTTTCGATTTGCTATTTTCCTTTTTTTAAAATACTTCTAACAGGAATTTCGAAAAACGTTTTATTTTTTTTTGTGTTGGAGTCGGGACATGCCGAGGAATGTAATTCAACTAAAAACACAAAATGATGAAAAAACCACCGGAGTTGCCCTTTAAGCAGATTCCTTTAACATTGATTTTTATGCAGGCACCAATCTATGGTCTATATGAGAAGTAATCTTAACAGAGTTGATCTTAATAACAGCCTAGAGTGAGTAGAGTGAGTATTCTAGCTGCAGTAAATATGGCTGCACGGCATCATCAGCAGCTAGTCGAGCATGGCAATGGGAGGAAATGCAGTGCATTACTGTATTTGCTGTACCAGCTGCCCAGGCATGCTAACACTCCCTGATTTCAATGACCTAGGGATTCAGTAATGCCCAGAGAGACATCCCTAAATGCTTTCTCGTAGACTGCCCAAATCAAATTGCAACAAGATCTGACCTCAAGACCACGTTGTGGTTCACAGTAAAGCCTCCGAAACATACATAAAGAAAGCAAGCAGAGCAAGCCATGAAAGAAAAAAAAAAAGAATCCATCAATCTCATTAGTGCTGCAGTTTCATTTGGGGAGTTCGGTATCACCCGCGCATGACTCCAAATTTTCTTGAGCTGTAATAGCCTTTTTACTTCAGTTTTCATTTCATACGCTATGTGGCCATTCACTTGCGACATAAAAATGGGCTTCACTAAAATAGTGTGGTTTTGCACACTAAGCTCTAAGCTTGCATTGCAAAAGTTTCAGCCCAGGCCCCCAAGATTTATAAATCCACACAGGCAGGCGATGGGAGCATAAAAACTAAGTCTAGGCCCATTTGACAGTTTAATGTATGACAGCATCCGAACGTGCTTGGAAAAGGAACAGTCACGTGCGCTAAACTGGTTTCCCCAGCATGCGGATGCATACGCCGACTTTGGAGGAGCTACTGGGTTTCCAACTTCCTTTCTGATGTAAAAGAAATGCGAATTTATTCACTGAGGATGCTGTTCATTGGTGCCTGCATTGATGCCCAATAAAGGCATTGTTCTCTATGCAAAGCTAGACCTGCCTGCTCCCTCTCACACATATGTCACACATGCACTCAACAACTGGAGGGATGCTGCTGCAGACGTGTTTGAAGGAGATAAACGTTTCTACAGGACATGACGTGTATTAAATCTTAAGTGAAGGCATGGGCAAGCATGCTGCACTCACTCTGGAGCTGTGGCGAGTACTCGCTCGTGTGGAGGTGGATGCGGATCATTTTCAGCCAGTCCAGGTTGGTCTGGCAGGTGGCCACCAGCTCCGCCTGGGAATGCACCAGACAGGTTGTCAGTGCCATCCTCCATTCACACAACCCAACAAAGGGGCAGCACACAGATAAAATGGCATTGATATTTGCACTTGATAACAGTGGAACACGAAGAGTGTGAAGAAAAGCAAAAATGAAAAAAAATTACACCTGATATTTTTTTTTTAATAGGTACCATAGTGAAAACAGGGCAGCCTTAAGATGCACCTGAAATATGCTTGGCCAGCAAAATTTCTAAAATTTATCTGAATAAAACAAAAGGAATTATTAGATTTTGAACTATCGAGTATTGCATTTGTGCAGTGCCATAGCGCTAAGGATTCACTAATGAGGCAACTAGCTCACACTAGAATGAGAAGTGTTGACTTAGATACAGAATGTCAGACGACACATGACATTTCCACATGCCCTTGCTGAAGAGGTAGATACTGCCAACCATACTGTTCTTGAGACATCGCAATTATTCAGTGAGCAAGAAAAATTACCTGAAGTGTTGCATTACAATTCCCATGTGCTATACAGCATCATTTATGACAGGAGTAAAGCCAATTTAACCAGATCACCTTATTTTCTCGCATTTAACCCGCATCAAAAATTGTGGGGATACGGGTTTAGTTTTTTTTTTTTTTCTGAAGTGTGGGTTATATGCAGAGGCAGGTTATACTGAATGCGAGAAAATACAGTATTTAGAAGCATATTGTATCTACTTCCATAATGGCAGTATCTGTAGAATAAATACCACCGCAAATTTGTTTTGCTATACAAACCTTTGCCAACGCACGTTATCCTATAAAATAAGTGGCATATGGCTCCCACACTATACTCTCAAACACGAAAAAAATTCTGTACATAAAAAAAGAAGCAGCACCTTCTTCGTGCGAGTAAATATTGTAACCACACTTGCAATCATGTTGCTATGTGCTTCTAAACTGACTGCATGTAGAAATTCATCTCGGCATCTCGGCATCTCGGCAGCATGCACAGGGTTCAGAGAAGCAAAAAAAGAAAAGTGACACTTACAAACTTGGGAGGCGACATCTTCTCCCGCGGTGGTCCCTGCGGGGTGCCCTTGCCAGCAGCAGCAATCTTGTGCAGGCTGTTGCGTATGAAGGTGTAGGCACGGTTGCTCTGACCCAGCAGATGGTGCAGGTCCTCAATGTCCGAGTCGGAGTCAAACTCCGTGCCACCACCACCAGGCTGCGGGGAGGACAAGGACAAAAAGCACCCAGTGACACATTGCATCCCACGCTCCCTGGTGGGACTGTGTATGTGAAGCATGGACTGTAAACAGATGGTGATGCACCAACAAAGTAAACACCATATATAAACATATGTAAGGCAACAGCTGACTTTTCGAGTATGAAACAGGCAGAAAAAGGAAGTACACAAATGGAACGAGGCCACAGTATACAAAAAGTTGGGTAGAAATTTATGAACACACTAAGTACCTTAGAAAATGGGATTCCCATTTCATCTTCGAAATGGCTCGTCTCTATAAAATAAAGGCCACCTCCAGTCCTCAATACACTAGCCCTGTCTATATGAGAGATGTGGCAGGAAGGCTTCATTCATCCCTTCTTATTTAAGAAGGCCACGGAAAATGTCATCAGAGAAGATAAGGGCAAAGTATCGTAACACGTGCTGAACGTGCACTTTAGAGGCATTGTTGTAAAACTGAAACTTTCACAGTCGTCAAAATGTTGCAAAACATGATGCTCTCGAACGTCGCTGGTCGTTCTCAGCAGCACTTGCACGAGCTTTATTCTATACACATGGTGCTGTCGAAAAACTGTGGGGCATCACAAGAGTTCAATGTCATTGAAAAATCCAGTCACCTCACCTCAGTTAAATACTTGCGGCTAGGAGCTTCTCTTGGTCAACCAAATAACAGATTCCTTTTCTCTATTTTTGTTTTGTTTCGTTTTCGTTTTCTAAAATACAGGGCCGATATGCACGATGCATCAGCCAATATGCAAGTAAATAATAAATAAGGAAAACTGTTCTTTTGTCACGGCACAATATTTGATTTTTTATATTTGATAGTAGTATTTGAACTTCAAGGGACCAGAAAGCATGTTAGTCTTATCAGAAGCCTGTCTTGACAGAAGTACCCCTAAAAAAGATATGTGAGCAGGCTGGGTGTGTCCAAATATATGCTACATAAAAACACTCCTTAAAATAGCCTTCGAGAGAGACAATATTTGCCAATAGAGCATCTATTGCATTATTCATGAAGAGATCTGATGACTGAGAGCATGAAACCAGCTCACATTATCCTGAAAAAGGCCCTGGTTTACTTTTTTTTTTCTTTTTCACTGTCTCATATTTTTCTCTGTATCCCATTGTGGTAGCGATTTTTTTCCGTCAGGATTTTACCTTCCATCTTGCTCCGACCTTCGAAGTATAGCACCCTGTCTCTCTTATTCTCCTCCATCGGCAGCAGAGATGTTGCTCACCGCACTAGCTGGCACACCAAGAGCCTTTCTGTACACAGGTAATGTGAATAGCCTACTCCTGCACCGCGATAACACGCATTGCGACACCGTGTCAGTTGAAAATGTGCAGTTCTAAGTCAACAAGTGGAATAGTTTGCACATACGAGCCCTTTAGACTGCGGGAGCTCTGTGATGATGTGCCGAAGCCATCAGCAACGATGAACAGGAATATAAAAAGACACCTTACAAATGATACAGTCCCTCCACCTCAGCCAAATTTCGGATGGTTGCTTTTTCTAAGGTCGACTTTACCTAGCAGTACTTGACCTAAGCAAGATGTCGCTAACCTAACTGTGCAGCTATGGTACTTCACTAAAAGAAGCAGCACAAGCCGATGTTGCACGCAGTGAACTCATCCTGGGCACGGAGCATGAATGATCGTGTCAAAGGACTTGCGCTGCCAGTGGCTGCTAAATGGGCGAGAAGTGCTTCAAAGCCAGTGCTTCATACAACATCGACATCACTTTGCAGCTCCGATAGACCGTCACTCCATTGATCTGCAGCGAAATTAAGATCAGGGATTCTTGCACAGTACCCCAAACCTTTGAAATTAACCGGCTTGGTGCAGGCCATTGCATCAAATTGAATTATTGAGGTTTTGCTGTATTTTTCAATTTAATTACTCACGTAAATTGGCTGAAATTCTTTTGCACTGACTCTATGGGAGACCAAACAAATGTCATTATACAGTGAAGCTTCACTTGAACAAAGTTCAAGGGACCTTAAGAAAAAGTTTGTTAAAATGAAAGTTCATTGAATTGAAATAAATGTGGGGAAGATTGTTTCCATTAGCTCCAAGAAACGTAGGTTGTTCAAATCTTATCTGGGCCCATTTATTTGTCACTGCGCTCATTTGCAAGTGAAGAATGCGTAACCTTTTGCAGCACTTTAGAAAGGACTGCAGTAGTCTTGAACTCAGTCACTGTGTGCAAGCTCCCGAGAACTTTGCCCATCACAACGGCCTGCTGAGGAGAAAAGGCTTTCATTTTCTCCAAGCAGATCATGGTTCATCAAAATGCACACGTTCTAAATTCTTGGAGCTAAAAGGCCTAGTAGGGCTGAAGATATGGCTTTTACTGGCTACGACTGTACAGCTAATTAAGGGTGCAAAGACAGCTATGGATTCGGCTGGTTACAAGCTAGTTTAGGCAGCCAGTTCACTTTAAAGCTAAATAACGGCACTTTTTTTCACGCCATAGTCAACAGTGGTTCTCAACATAAAAATATTCAACAAAGAGTGCAGGTTGTGCTTTTTTAAGTGCTCAGTATGACGTTGAAGACACAGGATGGCGCCGCGGAAAATGTTCGTAGAACTGAAATGAGCAATAACTTAAGTTCGTTAAAATGAAGGGCGTTTGCATAGTGTTCAATGGAGCTTTGGTGGGGGGATTTAATAAAGTTCGTACAACTGAATACTTCATTTAAGGGACGTTCGTTCAAGTGGTATTCTACTGTACTACCCAAGCTATCCAAGAATTCACCTTAACTGAGGTCGTCTCAATGGAAGTCTACTGTAGTTTGAATGTTAGCTCAACTCACCTTGGCAGAAGGACGCGCCTTGTGGGGTGATCGCCTCGGCAGGTCCCTGGGCTGGCCACTGAGAGAGGAGGTGTCCGAAGGGCTTCCAATGAAGGCCCAGTAGTCGTCCCCAAAGTCAAGCAGTTTCTTCACCTGGTCTTCATCTGCCGTTTGCTCAGAATAGGGCTCGCTGAAGTATGGCGGGTCCTTGAATTCCACGCAGGAAAAAAAAAAAAAAGAAGAAGAAGAAGAAGAAGAACAATGTTGGACACAATTCAGCTTGAAAGCTAAAGCTTTTTGCCACTTAATATACAGTAGAGGCTCACTGATTCGACACCCATTATATTGAAATTCACAGGAATACACAAAGCTTGCTTTTATTGCCATGAACAAATTAGTATCAATCTGCAAAACAACGCCATGAGACATGCCATATCCGTGGGTTCTGGATGAATGCGCATCAGCAGAGACTTTAATCCCCACTAAAACTTTGTTACATGGGCACTTTTGGTGAGAATTTGAAATTAAGAACTGCTGCGCTGCATTCATCTGATGCGTGCAAACCCAGACAAAGACAGTCCACTCCTTGCACCATCAAAAAGCAAATGAGAGAGCCAGGATTAGGCTGTCAAGTGCAGTAAGGCATGCGCAGCAAGGCCGCACAAATACAGCGCAACGATCCCCGTGCTTCGGATCAAGGCGTAGCTAGCCCTTTGACCTACCTGATAATCGTCCCACACTTGGTCGGAGACCGAGCTCTGTTCCTCCACATGGGCCAATGTCGGTGCACGTGAGAACAGGTGGCCCTTTGAACCCGAGTAGGGAACTCCGAGGCAGTCCTACAGCACAAATTTACATGCACTCTTTACTTTTCGCCCAAAACACTGCCCATTTCTACTATGCTACTGTTCTCTTTCGCAAAAAGGATATACCTGACTCTTGAGGAAAGGCGGCAAAATGTTACGAATAACGAACAAAAATCTAAATCACAGAAACTCGCCCAATTGAAGAAGTCAGAAGTCATTAATGCCCAATTACATGAACATGATAAAAAAAAAATGTAAGGAATGTTTAAGCAAAAAATTAGTTGTTGTTTAGCTCTGGTTAACCCTAGTTGAATTGCGAAAGCAACGGTGGAAGCTTCTTTTGCCTGCTACATTACTCCCCTATCGCTCCCTATCAGTGTAAGGTGCTACATTATTGGGGACATTTAAGCTCATCCTTTAAGGGTATGACACGAGAGCGTAAGCTATCAGCCCCCATATAAAGTCACGTTTCAACCAAGCCATATGGACGTGCCTGCGTGTCATATGGGTAACGAGAATGCAAATGGTACTGGCAGGCTGATTCTGATATCGCCCTCCCATATGAAAGGACCGACCCGAGTTGGCAGCTCCTGCCCATGACATAGGGGTAACGTGGGTTCAAATGTCATGGCAGGCAGATTTTTTTATGAGGAGATCGTAGCTAAGCCTCTTCACGGCGTAGCTGCGGCCACCCAAGGTCTCGTTTGGCTGTCGTAGTATTGCTTTCGCAATAAAAGCTCACAAAATTTGCAGCCTTCCTTCCACTGACCCAACAATAAAGACTAACCTAGACGTATAGTCCTCTTATGCATCTGAATTCACTGTTCAAGAAATGCAGTTACAGGACAGAAGAAAAGTACTGAACAGCCACAACAGGACACAGGCGCCTCACCTGGTAGTTCTCAGTGCCTGACGATGAAGACGCGTTCTGCAGGGAGCCAGCTGACAGGGAGGTGGCCGAGGTGCGCCTCATGCGGCGTCCGCTGTCATCGCCACTTTTCTGCCGCTTGTGCGCTGACGAGGACCCAGACAGTGCCTCCGAACTTGACCCGGAGCGCAGCCCACGCAGGCCTCGGGATCTCTGCAGCCGGCGATCCGGCGATGATGGGTCCTTCTGAACGCCAACCGAGCTGGTCCGTGGTCGGCTGCGCACGAGCACAGCATAGAAAGAGTCAAATAAGTATTTGCCAACAGCCATCTACCCATGTTAAACAAATACGCCCATGATATGATGCAAGATGCAGGAATGAGTCAGGTACCAAAGAGTTCAGCCATTAAAGATGATCTGCTACTGATTATGAGCTGCATAGGGAAAGTATACAGGCCATCATTTTTCAGAACAGCACAAAGAGCTCCCTCATTTATCACAGCCCAAGAAATTTATGTTATGTGTACAGCACTGCCTCTGTACACATAACAAGAGGCAGTGCGCAGGTTACTGATGCCTCCAAACCACCTAACGGTAATTACGGATTAACAAGAAAAAAAAAAATCTCACTGTCATTGCGAGCTCGGTATAGTGCATATGAAATAATTCAACCCAAATCATAAGTAGCAACTTTCAATAAGCCCTAGGTAAATCATAACAGGAGTTTTTTAGCTAATTATAATTCAGTATCCAAACACTACACATCGTGCAAAGCAAGCAAAGCAATGTCATAGGACAGCTACACAAATCCTACAAAGTACTGAAGGTAACTTGCCATCCCTAAAAATGGCTTCTAATATACTGCTAGGCCCCCGTTTCTAGACCATTAAAACAAAGAAAACCAGAGGAAAACACTCAAAACTGTGTCCTGAAGAATTCAACACTATGCTCTTTTTTGCCACACACACAATGCAAAGCGCACGAATTGACAGCACGGTTTTCTTATCCTTTCCACAGTCACTGTTCTCTTAGCCCTGCAAACGCATCATATTTCTCATCAAGAATTGCTCCTGGAAAACGGGCATCATATCCAGAATGCCAGCCGTGAAGTTCCCACCGATGTAATGTTGAGAACAGCGTGTTAAGACTTAAAGAATGCAACCAGAAAAATGAAGATTTTACCAATGAGGTGATCATCTCCACTATCACCTCTACTGACAACGACAACAGGAACCTATAAAAAATGCACCTATAGACAACAGAATCATTCTGGGACTGAATTCCTGCTAAAGGTCCGCTACTCGTGTGCATGCAGCAGTTAAGCAACCTGAAGAGACACTTCTTTTTATCTTTTGGCGTAAGTCGGTTACAACAATTATTGGTTACAGTGATGATATTTATTTGGCACTTCATTATTGCTATAAGTGGGTTTCACTGTATTTAGAAATATCTAGGTGTAATATATCCGGGCTCGGCTGTATGCAGATATCTTTCACATTTGATAGCAGCGAAGAAAAGAAAAGCCCCGCACCTTTGCGGCTTAACCGATGGCGCAGCTGTCAGCAAGTTCAGGGCCGTCTCCGATGTCGAGTGTGGGCACAATTGCAATGCTCCGCGGGGCCCTAGTTCAATGACGCTCCACGGCCGCTCGCGTGAACGTTTCTTACGCAAGCCCTGGCGAAGGATCACTCGAGGTGCCGTCGCATCGCCTTCTGAGAGAGCTGAACCAACCTAGAGAAAAAAAAAAGGAAAAAAAGAAACGTCAACATCCATCAGCATCAACATTGCACAGTATGGCAGTATTGAACGTTTGAAATTTACGGAGTACTTGAAAACAAATGTGTAGATGGACTAAAGGATTGACCAAACTATGAACCCGTTTTTAATGAGTGATCGCTCAAGCCAGTAAAATGGTATGTACCAGTAAAGGAAATATTTGCCTTCGAATGTGGTGGAGAGCTAATCTGCGAGTACACTGTGAGCCCTTCTGTTTAAAGGATGGGAGAATTTGACAGAAATTGTGATGCCAATGAAGATAACTACAGCTTAGCAGAATTATTTGGTTCCCTAGGTTCACGTCTTCTTCATTATAACATTGTTTTAATCAAAGTCCCAGAACACAGAATTCAGTGACAAGGTTTCACCTTGCGAGCATTATGCAATCTGTTTTAAAAGAAAAAAAATTGCCTTCCGTGATCACCTGCACAACCGTCTCCACAGAGCCTGTGCCAGATTTGCTGAGTAGTGACATGCTGCGGGATGTGTCTAGTCCCTGGCTGCTGCTGCCGCGAGATGAGTGGTGCGATGAGGCAGCTCCGTCGGACTCGTCTCCAGGCTCCTCGGACTCGTCGTTCGTTGTGTACTCGCCACTGGCATCACATGAGCTATCCACGCGGCCTTCGCCACCCCCAGTCACAGATGCTTCCTCCTCCTCATCCTCAGCAGCACTAGCTGCAGTCAGCGGTGCAGCCTCACAGTTCTGGAGCCAGCGTCGAACCCGCTCAGACTTGCCGTCGGTGCTGCACCAAGGATTTGAGACCATGTCAGAGATTATGGACAATGTGACAAAGCTTTCATCTGTTTATGCTGTGCCCATTCTGATGTTGTAAAGTAATTTTGACCAGTGAGCGAAAGAACAGCTCAATTTATTAAATTGCTTCTGTTTCTTTCATAACTGCTTTAACTTTACTTATAGTTATTTTTATTTATTACTTTTCCAAGATAAGCTCACTGTATAATTGAAACGTGGCTTAGCAAGTGATGAGAATTATAATTCTTGAAGTCACGTGTAAGCAAGCTTACTTCGATGATAAATATTATGCAACTCACAAGACAAATTCCAGCTTCAGATGAGCACAAATGAAAATGGGTTGCATTAGCATACCAAGCTGCATTGTAACAGAAAATTGCAATGTTACTGCACCCCTCAAGCACCTTTGCAAGCAAGCCTAACATACGAGTAGTCCTGCTTCGATAGGCTACACCTGTTATAGGAAAGAGCTTCACAATAATAATAAAAAAAAATGATGTCAGCTGATAGTCTTATGTGCGCTCTCTTCCCAGCACTTTGTAGTGGTACTGTTTTTATTACGCTGTCATGCAGTTATAGTTGCTACGAGGAAAATCAAGACACAGCAAGAAAATGCCAACAACGTTTTAAACAAAACAAATTTTGCCAGTCTTCCTTCAATTCAAACAAACCTATTTCAACCCAAACTGCTGCACTAGATTTTCTTTGTAAACAAGTCGACACTGAAGAAATGCTTAAACTTAGTGAAACATTTGATTGTACAATTCAGTAAGCATTTTTTATGAACGTGCAGGTAAATGATACAAACCTTTTGTTGCAGGCACTTGCATCACCACCAAGTTTTTCAAATTCCGCAAAATCCATCAGCTCATCATCGTCAAGCTGTCCAGCAGCACCAGTGGCATCATCTCCATTCTGGTCTGAGAATGGAGTATCCTCAAGGAGCGTCATCTTGTAAAAGTCCACATTCGAGACATTCGATTGGATGAGTGGTGATGCTTCATATTCTCCTTCCTCGTACTCTTCTCCTGCTAGCTGATACAAAGTGGCGACACCATTATCGATAAGGCCAGAACCACAGTCGTCGATGCCATCCCTGGCCATGCCACTGTCTCGATACTCTCGAAACAGTGAAGACGGCGATGCCGGAGCCTCTGGGCTGTAGCTGTATATGCGGATGCAGTCTTCGCTGGACAGCTGAGTCGAGCTCTCGCTTGAGTAGCCGATGTCATGGAGGAGCTCAAAGCGGCGGCCGCCCTTGCAGGCCATCTTGAGGTCTGCGATGCCGGTCTGCCCCACCATGATTCCCTTCTCGAGCCGCGTGGGAGGCTGCGGTGCTGGCACAGTGGGAGGCACGATGACGGAGGACTGGTGCTGCTCCTCGCCGCTACGGGGGTCCTTGGTAGTGTTGCTACCAATCTCCATGGTCCTGTCGCTTGTCGTACTGCTTCCGTCCCATTCACAGCTCAGGCGTGGTTGCTTGGTCTTGGGTTCATCGCCGTAACAGCAGTCACTGCCAGTCTCCCAGAGTCCCTGATTAATGAGAAGACAAAAGTGTGCCTGCTTCATCAGCAACCACATCCCCAATGGCAAAATGAAACTTGCACAATGACATGACGTAGTACGGCAAAACCCTCAAACATCGCAGTAATGATAAAGCAAGAGACTAATATTGCATTTACTTTACGGTGTGAGCGTGACTCACACATGTCCATTTCTTCCTTCTTTTTGTGCCATTCAGAGAGCCATAGCACTTGCTAGTTTCTTGGTTGCTTTTAAAGGCCTTTTATCGGCACTTTGTTCTAAAAATGTGTATTCTTATTCCCTTTTAATTATTTGCAGAAGTCGCCCATGCATCAAACACCATGTACGATATCTACACTGCAATGATACATATAAGTTTCCTCTCTATTCAGCCTCTTTTAGCAAAAATACCAACACTTTTCCCCGTGCTTTAAAGGATACACTACGGCAATACAAACCATGTTTAAATGCCAAAACTTCCGGATGTATACAACTACTAGCATTTCGCAAAAATTGAACAAACCTAACAAGAGCCAGGGGAACAGTAGGATATGGATTTAACACCCACCCGAGAACCCTGGAGGAGTTGTTCCAGCAGGCACTGCCACTCTAGAGAACGTAGCCAGAGGGCGTGCCAACGCTTCTCGAGGTTTGCAGCAATGCGCCGGATACGATGGGCATCATTGGCGAAAAACGGCTGGAGCGGCGCGGAGCAGTCCGCAGTATTCTCTCCGGTTGCCTGCTGTGCTGTTGTTGGTGCCGATTGTTTGGCATGGGATGCCGAGACCTCTGGGTTTGGAGTCGGGCTCTTGCCAGTGGCGCTCGTACCCGTGCAGAGTGCCTCGCACTGCTTCAGCAAGGACTTCACCAGCACACTCCGAGACTCGATCTCCTGCTGCAATACCTGAATAAAAGAAGAGTGGAGAAAGAATTGTTAGCTTCAAACAGACCAACTGAGCCAGCATTTGAAGAGCAAAAAGCTGAAACCTGCAATCGCCTGACATTAATCGTTGTGCATGAAAATACTTGAAATTGTTTAATGGCAAATTAAAACGATACCCAACTTAGACCAGCATGAATTTCATGTGTGAGCACTTTTAAAATCATGTAGCCAGAATCAGACTCTGCCACTGCTAAATCAGTCCATTCTCTTCACGCCATGATTTGGCTCAACAGAACAACCTGAACCTTAATAGGACAAGAAACAAGAATTGAGACTATTTCGCCAAAATGTGATGTCTCACAAGGCTGGTCAAGAAAGTGCATGTGCTCTGTGCATTTTCTTTGTATTCTGTCTGTGCACGTTTTGTCAGCCTATAAACAGGAAGCACGCACATATAAAACTCTTTATTCACATTTCTGGGCAAAAGTCCTGATGACCATTCTACAAAGGCTGGTGAAGATGGTGCATGCTATGTTCGATGGGAGATGATCAGAGATTTGTTGTTTGCTTCCATCGCTGTAGCACTGCACATCTCCGTGACACAGTAGCCCGAATGCGAAACAAAGGTTGAAATCGACCTCGTGAAAAACTGGTAAAAAAATTCGAGGTTTACCAGTCCATCTTGCCAAACAATATTGATCACGTTACTTCCCAAGTCCACAATTATCTTCAAAGAATGCGTAAAGGACTCATAAGAATGTACTGAAACAAATGGAGTAAAAAGCTGCCTCGCTCACCGTCCATATGCAGGTGACCCCGTTACGTCAAGGTATCAACACATTTTCTGATGGGTACTTTGACAGAGGAGGGATGCAGACACGAGCTCACGAAGGCCAATTCGATCAAGGAATGCAAACTACTGGCCGGGGCATACGGGGGCAGCAGAGCAGGCCATAACAATAACGCGCCGTCCTTGGTCGCGCAAACACGACCAGACCTGCACCGGCAAGACTTCATTCTTCGCAAACCGCGCCGCCGCACAAGCAGAGAACGGCCAGCCAGCCGAACAACCAGAGTGTGCAGCGACGCCGGCGAGGCAGCGGGCACGGGGCAGTAGTTTTTGAACTGCGTCCGCCCTTTCCTCCTCTCGATGCTCGCAACGGAAAAGAATAAAGGGATGCCGAAGACGACGAAGAGGGGGCGGGGGTGGCGAGCGGCGAAATGACTCAAAGGAGAAAAACCGGTTTTTTCCTCCCCACCAAGCAAAGGCCGCGATCACACAACCTTCGCATGGCGCGCGGCGCTGCGGCCAAAGCGGCAAGCAACCCTTTCGCTAGCTGGCACAGGACGCCGATGACGACGACGTAACAGGCCAGGTGTATACGAAAAAGAAACAGGGGCGCCCAAGCGCAAATGACCTTGACGGCACAGAGAAAAGGTCGCTCACACAGGCGCGCTCTTTGCGCTCGAACGAGAGACAAAATAAGAAAGAAGTTTGAAAAGGAATCCGCCGATAGCAGCGCCGGGTACATACAGCAACCTAGCAGGGACAAAGAAGAAACAAAACATGAGAGAGGGGGAACGGGCAATTCTGGCGAAGTTAGGGTTCGTTAATTGCTTTGCCGCGGCGGGCAGCCCTTTCCAGGTCGCGATGTGGTACGTACACAACGCGCAACCAGTTTTCCGCGCACGCGCGCGCACTGCTGCACGCACGAAAATTCATCTTTCTCGTGAAAATAACAAGTGGGGGGGGGGGGGGGGCGCGTTCCAGGGAATGACCGGACGGAGTGAGTCACTCGGGCTGCAGCAGATGCACGCAAGCTGGACACATGCCCGGGCGTGAACAGAAACTCCCCTGCAGGACCCCCACAAAAACCACCTTGAGGTGGCTTTGCCCCCACCCGCAAAAGAGGAGAACCGACTGCACGTCTTCACGAGCAGGTGACATATCGGGTCTTGGACTTCACTGCTTATGGTCAAGAAAGGCAACATATAGTGCTTTTGCAAAGGGAATAAAAATCTAGGCCAAATATTTATGGGAATCACCCAAGATGGAGTAGATTTGTAATAAGGGAGTAATTGGTTTGGTTTGGTTTGGTTTGTGGGGTTTAACGTCCCAAAGCGACTCAGGCTATGAGAGACGCCGTAGTGGAGGGCTCCGGACATTTCGACCACCTGGGGTTCTTCAACGTGCACTGACATCGCACAGCACACGGGCGCCTTGCTTTTCGCCTCCATCGAAAAGCGGGCAAAAGTTGACAAATGCACAACTACAATAGAAAATAAAATTAGTTGAAGACTTGCAGTACCGAAACTTCTTAAAATAACATCCATACAGTAAATTAGGATGGAAGAGAGAAAAATGCGATCTCTAAAAGATAATGACGGCAATTGCAAACAGCTTTCATTAGCCACTCCCAGATGGCGTGACAATTCATAAGAACATGAATAATGCATACAAAACTCAGTCACTTTTTGAAACGGAGTTTCGCAACTGGTATTATCTAAAAGCTCTACCAGTCGTTTCTGAAACGGTCCACAAAAAATAGCAGTAAAAATACTGATCGTTGTTAGTAAGTGACAAACGGGAGGCGCACTTCTATCCAATCAAAAAACCGCCAACAAACGGCTCGCAGCGGGCATTTATACTGCGGTTGCGTTCGTGACCGCCAGACCACAAGCAAGTAATGTTCGCGATCGCCCGCTCGCACAGGGCGCCCCAGATCGCCGGCGATAAACCATGTGGGGTATAGGTGTGGCAGCTTATTGAGCGCGCGCCAGATTCGACGACTTTCATAACGAGCGCATTGGCAGACACACTAAAGGTACTACTGGCATTGTAGAAAGATACTGGCGAAATTCTTTTGAGGCACTGCTTCCGCGACTAGCACATCGGTCGTCAACACGGCCAACCACAGCATGCAAGACGAATTGCGGCTTTAACATCAATTACGCGAAGACATTGCAGACGCAGTATGGATCTGGGGCTGTATTCCGAGTCTGCGTAGTTATCGAAAAGTGTCGCTATCTCCGCGACCTCGAGTCATCGTATTAGTGGAAACACCGGAACCGGAAGATACCAGTTTTGCACAAGCGCTGGAATGTCTGCGCTATGCATAGTTCGTGCTGCTTGGAACGACCAACATTGGTAGAAAGCTAATCACCACTTCCGGTTCCGGCGTTTCCACTAATCGGATGACTCGAGGTCAGTGAGATAGCGGCACTTTCGATAACGATGTTATGGTGGCATAACGATGCACCCTCGGAATATATGGACCCAAATCATCCCCAAATGGCAAAACTGAGACCTTTCTGTCAAGAGAGAGCGTACCTATTTACAGTCTTTGTCAAAAGTATACGGCCCAAGAGGTTCGCTTCTAAGGACTGTAACACGGCTGCTAGCAGGTGCGTGCGTGCGCGCGAAACAACTGGTTGCGAATGGTCAGCTGAAAAAATGTGGCGAATTTCGGCTAAATTTCTAGTATCGCGCGAATGCGGTGACGTGTTGCATATAAAGGCTTTGTTCTTCTGTCGCATAGCTTAATTTGTGTAGTTGGCTGAAATATGACACCGATATTTGTCCCCAATTAAATGTCGCTTTAAGGTCAGCTGCATCATCTCGCGATCCGTCGCGGGATGGTCCACATCACATCTGTGCACGTCCTCGTCTTCCCCACTGCGCCAAGCGGTGATAGAACCACAGCGTTTCTAAGCAGTCGGTCAACAAGCAATCAAGATGGGATTTTTTTTTTTCGGGATAATACCGACTTCTGGATTAGTGTTTCGCACGCTCGAGGAATGCCTGCGATCGCATTGCGATCCTGGAGGAAAAGCGGACGGAGCGTCACGTCATGCATCCGGTCTTCGCTAGCCGAGCCAAGCCATCTGTTTTTACATTTCAAAAGGCTGGAAAACTGTCACGCGTCTCTCCCTCCTATGTTTTCAACGGGGGACAGCGCTGGTATAACGCGAAGGTCGTGTCGGTTCTTGAGAACGTGCTTGAGACTGAAAGCTCTTTTCGCAGTGGCGAACGGGTACCAGGTAAAGAAAATTCACACACACACACACACACACACACACACACACACACACACACACACACACACACACACACACACACACACACACACACACACACACACACACACACACACACACACACACACACACACACACACACACACAAAACGAAATAATCGAGCGGCACTAAGGGCAGAGCTATTCACGGCTCTGCTCTGGCAATCTTCGGCTCCATAGACGAGGCAAACGTCCAGGAGACGGGCAGGACATGCCACAGAGAGACGTCTGTGTCAGCCTTTTATGGGGCTGTGAGGCGAGTGGAGGGGCGAGTTTATCAGGCGCTCGCTCACCTGAAGGCAAAGGGGCCTTCAAAACCGCGTGGAGCATCTGGGCGCGCGACCGCGCTTTCAGCGATAACAGGGATAACCTTCGCCCCGGCAGGCATCGACCGATGTCTCCGCGAGCCAGGGCTGGGCTCTCTGGCTTTCGGAGCAGGCGCCGAGCGCAAGACATAGCTCCTAGCGATAACAAGACAAAAGAAAGGGCAGGTCGCGCTATATTTGCGCGGATCGAAGGGACAAGTCGACGAGAGTGCGCCAAGACGCGGCCGTGATCGCGCACGCGGCTGTTCGCTTGCCCTGCGGGCTTTCACGCTGATGAAGCCATTGCATTTTCGGGGTCCACGGCGCATAACCCAGAATGGAACTGGGTTGGTTCAAATTCGCTTAATCCGAACTCTCGGTATACTTAAACCGACGATTTGGCCTTGCCAAGGTCACGTCTGTAAAAAGAGCACGCTTGCGTTTTTTTTTTTAATCTGAACAAGCATTCGGTCTCATGCGAGTCTGAAGAATCTGCTGAGTTGTACACTATGGAGCGAGCACTCCCAGCATATCATCCTCATCATCAACGGAGGGTGAAGGCCCTTCCCATATTCCTCCAATTAAACCGGTCCTGTGTTAGCTGCACCCACTTGACCTCTGCGAACTCCTTAACCTCATCTGCCCACCTAACTTTCTGCTACGCTATTCTTCCCTTGGAATCCAACTTGTTACACTTTGTGACCACCAATTATCCTCTGCTCGCACAACATGTCCTGCCATTTTCACCTAAAGAAAGGTCGAATGCTGTTGCCACTGCTTCCATCAGTCACGACTCACAACATCCTTCTATACGTCGTCCCACCAGGACGGGCAATGCGTACAGCTACGACTTCCTATCCCGGTTGATTGCAAAGGTTGCACGGTCAACAAACGGTGGGAAAGACAACCGAGGGCAGCAGACGTGAGCTGTTAGATCTGGCACCTGCATCGCGACAGGCTAGGACCATGCATGCACGTAGCAGCCAGATCAAGACGGCACAAAAAATGAAACGAGAGAATGACGACGAGGCCAACGAACCATCGCGTTTCCTTTTTGCCTTTCTCGGCCTTGAAAGTGACGCCATGGTCCAGGACTGAGCCAGACACGTACGTGAGGACGAAAAGCGTCTCTCGACATATAAGCACTGTTGTTCGCGTAGGCTGACGTTTCTATTCTCCCCCGGAGTGCTTCTCCATCCATCTCGCACACTACGTGCTTCAAGAACGGGGACGTACGGTCAGAATTCGGCGGATACTGGCGGGGGGAAGGGGGGGGGGGGGGGACGTCCCCAGGACCGCACCCAGACGTCATCGGTGATTGGACACAGAGTGCGCGATGAAGACGACGCATAGCGAAGATGCCAGAGGAGGAGGTCATGCAGCGGCTCGCCTTCGCTTGCTTTACGCGCTGTCCGTCAGGACAGCTATAGGGCGACGGGTGTCAGGTATGGTCCGTTAATCACGCCCCGGGAACGTTTCTGTTCGAGGCGCGGGCTGTTTCTCCCAGAGGTCGACAACCCGTGTAGATTCAATCTCGCAAATTCTCTTTGGAGGTGCGATGAACCAGTCATATTTCAACGTTCCAACGCGCAGCGCGCGGCAGCTGACAGAGAAGGCACTGCCACTGCCACGCCACTCTGCACAACGAACTCCAGACAGAAACGAGTACGCGCGCTCGAAGACTGCGGCAGCGCGAAGCTCAATATTCCGACCACAGCGGCAAGTCGGAGAAAACCCCGGAATATAATGCACGCGAACAAAACAATTGGATGCACTGCATGTGCAAAGTTCATGGGTTACTCAACGTATGTGCTCCCCAGCAAATCTGCTTGCATTGTACTACAGTACAAGCCAGAAGTACCCCAGCGCCACCTTAATGTGTATAGTTCCCAGAGTTGCTCACTTACAGAAGGGGGCACATGTACCCCAACCATCACTTCATCTTCACCCTAAGTTATAGCATTGGCAGGCGAGACGTGGAAATCAGTGCGAAAAAAATTACCCCAAACGTGCGAGACTTTACCCAGTCGAAAAAAAAAAAAAAAACTACAGAACCATGCCAAAAATACGACAAAATATTCTGTAGTTCTGTCGTAACGTCAGGTTTTTCTATAGCTGTGCAGTACTTTTATGTAGTTTTTCTGTAGTATATTTCTGTTGTCTGTAGTTCTGTAGCACATTTCTGTCGTAACTGCAGAAATTTCTGATGTTACTACAGAACGTTCTGTTGTCACAACAGCTTTCCCGTCAAAAACCGCAATGAAATTCTGTCGTAACAACCGAAAATTTTCTCGTTCTTTTTTTTTTTTCCTACTGGGTATCGCTGACTACGTGTTGCAATGCGAGAGCATAGCCGCTGCCCACAGACACCCACGTCGTAGATACACGTACCCAAGTTTGACCCGCCCTGGCATAGTCCCGCATGTGTCGATTGAAAGTTCGACTCCCGACCTATCGCAGCAGTAAGTTTCGATCGGAAGTCCTGTGCTGGTTATAGATCGCACCCAAATTCGAACGCAATCAGTCCAGCACTCCAGCGACAATTTGGGGGGCCCACAACCTTTGCCCACGCAGAAACCACCACCTCATCGAGTGCGACCGGCGCACGTCGTCGGGGAAACACCTCAGTCGGATCTATTAGCTATCGCAGAAAAATTGGCCACATACAAGACGCTTTGCACACGATTACAGAGGCGCTGTAACCACGCCTAGGATTAATTTCGTTTTTTTTTTACTATACTTCTGGTCCACCAATATGGCGACCAGCTTGACGTCGGTACAATGTACCCATAGTTATTCTAGCCACCATCCTCATAGTTAACGCTACGGAGCCATGATAATGTTTACCCCAGTTTTTGCTTTGTCTTCCCTGTCCCGGCAGGCCTCGTGACGTACGCGTATTCGTACACAGGTCGGCGAGGCGCAGTTCTAACGGACAGAAGGCGACACGACACAGGTTCGCAGGACAGCTGCCCTAGCTAGTAGGACACCCGCGGGGCAGGCTCAGGAGGAAAGGGGCCGAGGCTGGCAGGCAAGGGATGTACGCGCACAGTGGCAGCGGATGACCAGGTATCGAGGGAAGGGGCAGTTCTACGCCCCACCACTGACCACTGGAGCGGAACGCGGACTTCGCAGCTGCAAAGTCAGCGTCCCCCTCTGTGGAGCCGAAAGTCATCGGAGGCCAGAAAGAGAATATAAACAGAACCTAGTTTCCCCGTGCCATCCGATCTGAGAGAGCAGGGGAGGGGGGTTATAAAAAAGATCGGGCCGGCAGAGCCTCGAATCAAGCCGTCAAAGCGTCTCCGCCGCAGCCTCGGAGAACTTCCCCGCCGAGGACGTCAAATGAGACGACGGTGGCCTACATACGAAAGCGCGCGACTCGGCTGCGGGGGGCGCACACGCCGCGTTGGTGCCTGGTGGGTGATGCCTGATGCCCGCTCGCTGGGCGCGCGTCTGCATATACACAGCTGTTGGTGTACATACAGTATATGTACATGCGTAAGCATGAGCGGCCTTGCGCATGGCACAGCCTGTATATAAACACGCGTGGGGGAGTTGCCGACGAGACAAGTGCGCGCGCGCGCGCCGGGAGCTTTGTTCGCCGCGCATCCGGGGTCAGGGACAGTCACGACGCGTCGCGGAGCACAGGGGACATCGGCGACGACGCGCTGGAAACTTTATCGCCGCCCCCTCCGCCATGACGCGTGTCGAGGCTAGCCCGATGCGACGCCCCTGCGTGTGCTATGACCCGTTTGTTGTACGCGCGCATCTGAGCTGTGATTCGCGCACAGTCGCTGCCGAGTTCGCTGAGGCTTTCGGCGGCCGGACACCGTGGTTCGCGTCTACAAGCTCCTGGAATGTTGTGCGGCAGGTCGCGCAAAGAAAAGGGACATTAATGTTGCGTCGCAAATCACGAACACAGAAACTAGGAGGTACAGGCCGCGCACAAGCTGGCAGGCAGTAAATCTACACCGAAGCGCACCCAGCGTACACAGACGGAGGGTTTTGGTACAGCCTACAGGCCGCACAAGTGAGAAGGCGGTGAACCGGAACGCGCAATGCATATTACTGCTTTCTAAGAAAGACTTCAGGGCATATAAGAGATCGAAATCGCGTTGCGGTTTCCCAGGAGTCTGGCGACGCATGGACGTGGTTAAGTTTTTACACATATCACTTAAGGTTTAGTCCGGTTCTCTCCGAACTGCCCGCACAAGAACTGCGCACTTAGACGACACAGCGAAACCGTCTTGTTTCATTCCGTTCACAGCTCGGAGCTCAAGCGCGCGGGGTGGCCACAGTTAGAGCTAGGCAGCAGTTTTCAAAAATATTCAGTGCGAGCTTGCCGCATAGATTGCGAATCAAGAGTAGCCATCGCCAAGATGAGAAAGACGGCTCGACCAGAGCGCGGGAACCGCAATATCCAGCGTGACCGCGTTACACATACGAAGCAAGAAAAAAAAAAAAGTAAGAAAAGAAGACCAAGCCCACGTGTACACATTTTTCCGCACGCAAGCATGATACACGCAAAGGATAAGTGACAAAAAAACAACGAGGTATCAAAATAAATTAAAAAAAAGCCAGGCCACGAAGCGTCAACGCCGCGAGTGCACGCAAAGGGAGACTATGGAGGCGTATAAATATACGCAAGGCGCTCGGACCGAAGACGTCAACGTGTGCAGCAGCACGAAGAGGAAGAAAAAGCGCGGCGGCAGCTGTCGTTCGCAGTTCCCGCAAGGGAGGGCAATTTTCTTCAAAGCGCGTTTTCAACTTCCGTCAGCTGGCCCAGAAAAAAAAAGAGAGGATGGCCGCACGCCATACAGTGGGGCCACTACTGCGGGATCCTTTTCGTTCTTTTTTTTTTATATATATAAATCCCCCGTGAAGCACGAAAGAAATACATGCGATGCTGGCCGACACCCCTTCTCGGAGCATGCAAACGAGTGAGCGCGCACGTCGCCCTGCGCATGCGTGCAGCCTCGAGCAGACAACGCGTACAACGTTGTAATACACGGAGCGCACAGAGCAGGACCACTACTCCAAGCGACCAGAGCTACCAGGAACGCCGTAGTGGAGGGCACCGGAAAATTTCAGACGCATGGGATTCATTAACACACACTGGCGTATATCCCACAGTACACAGGAGCCTTGCTTTTCGGCCCCACCAATAGATATCTCGCGAATAGAGATCCGGTATCTGTGCCACGCGACGTGACTTTGGTTGCTATCAGCTTTCTTTGGAACCTCATGTCATTTCACACAGCGATTTCTTCGGCCAAAAATGTTCCGCCCGATGCAACACACGGAATACGCCCACGTGTCCAAGCTGCGCCGTTCAGATGCACGCGACATTGAGGTGAAGGCCGACAAACGTTATGAAAGAGAAATAAGCAACCGCTGCTATGGACGAGGACAGCGCTGATGAGCACTCGCAAGCACCACTCCAGTATCAATTACATGCAATATATATGTCTACGAAAGCAGAAAATTTACCAACCATCGTCACAGCTCAGTTGGCAAAGCACCGGAAGTGAAATTCGAAAGTCGTGGGTTCGGATACCACCGGCGGCATGTAGTCTGTTTTACTTCTTTCTAATCAATAATCTCTATGAATATAATAGTATTATTTCACACTGCTGAACTCAACTCCAAATGAGATTCCCTTGGTATTAGTGGCTGTCGGCTCCCTTCATATGACAGTATATCATGTCACGCCCAAGCAAGCTATCATAGCATGCTGCGTGAGCTTAGGTCATGTGCATCCCCCCCCCCCCCCCATGACTCCACACACACTGAGTTCCACGTAGGAAATCGATGCACAATCGATGACAGTCGCATTCACTGCATCTTTTAATTACCAACGGGAACAGCCACAGCCCGGCACAGCGCCACAAGAGGTAATCCAAGAAAACGATGCACTCTTTTAGGTAATCGGAGTCTCAGAAATGCACTCTTCCAGGTAACCAGAGTCAAAACGCACGCAACCCTAGAGTGCCGATTCTGTACAATCCCTTTTCGCTCGTTCGTCTCGCCAGGTGAAGAATCGACGTCATTCCGTCACGCACAAACGCGCGCGGCCGGGGACCCCAAAATGACAGCGGACGACAAACAGAGCGGAAGAGGCGATTTCCGCCGGCGAAACAGGGTCGCGCTCAGCGGCTCAACGACCCTGCCCCCGGACGACGGTGATGACAGCGCGCACACCGGAGGCACTTTGGCACGCCTGAATGGCGACCCCCCTTCACTACCGACTTCAAACGCAAAGTATGTACATACACACTTCGTCCCAGCAGTTGCATGCTACGCCACGGAAGTCATAGCGGTCGACAGCCAGAGAGTTGCACAGTAAACGACTAATAGAGTTCAGCAGCTCGCCGCGCTTTGCGAAGAGCGCATTTAGCACCAGGCTACGAAACTTCGGTTAGAACTCGCGGCAAGGTTACTAGCAACGGTAACTAGCGAGGAATACATACCCGAAGTGCAGTTACTGCACGTTGTGGATACGCGATTGAGGCACTCGGCTACCGAAACCGAGTACACAGATTCGAACAGGACCGGTGGCATCCGCCGCGTTTCGAAGGAGGCCTGTGCTGTGCGATGTGAGTGCACGCTAAAGATCCACAGGTGGTCGAAATTTTTCCGGAGCCCTCCAATACGGCATGACTAGCTGCCTCCAACACTAAAGTCTCGGATAGGGACTACCCACTTTTATCCAGTGAGCCACTTGGCGCATCGGATTTTCAAGCCCGGAGTGTCTGAACAGAGATTTTCCCGAGCTGTGAAACGAAAGAGCGCCGGCAGGTGCGAGCAACCACGAGCGCACGGATGCATGATGCTTGCGGCGCGATTCGGGCGCTGCAAGAGGAGAAACACGGGGGCGATAAAATAACAACTTGCAGCACTAATAGTCGACAGTTCAGAGGCGCAGCGAATAAGGGACATAAGGCGAATAAGGCGAATAAGGGACAGCGTACAAAACGCACCGGTGCCCAGGAAGGCAGCTAAAGCAGCCCGGGTGTCACACGCGCATCTCGCGACGCCTTCGACAGCGCTGCAGGTAACTAACGGTACGTTAACGGCAAAGGAGCTTCCATGCACAGGCGAGCGCGCGCCAGGGCAGGGCGGGAACAAAGACGGGCGTTGTGGGCGCCTGCATGCGTCGTGTATATGCACGGCCACTGGCGCACAATGACCGTCATTCGACGGCACATTTGGGCTCCACCCTCCTTCTCGCCCAAGCTAAGACAGAACAAAGGAGTCCGGAATGGCAGGGGGAGGACAGGGACCACGCCAGGTACGCCTGTCGTCGGGTCGCCGGTGCCGCCATCACGCGGCGACAGGGGAGCGAACGGGTATTACACAGTTTTGGCGCAGCGGATTCGTCGCGGCATTGGCATTTGGGACGCATATCGGCTTCCGATTCCGCCCGGATGCCTGACGACTGCGGAGGCACCCTGGCCAAGGTGGTCCAAATTTCATGCAAAAACGCTGCAGGCAGACATCGCGTGAGAAAGAAACGTCCAGTGTGACGTTACAGCTTGCCCCAATAAAACGCAAGATCGCGTTAAGATGTCGGATATTCGTTGCTTTTTGTGGGGGGGCGTTCGCGTTTTGCGGGTTTTTAGTGCTGTTGTCTGCGTTGCTGGAGTTGCGGAATCCCACCCACTGGCAGAGCTCCCGCACTGATTGGTCCCGACGCGGTGGGCATGATAGCTAGGCTGAAGCTGTCGGGCAACTAGCGTAACCTGGCGCCCTCAAGCAAAGCCACCTAGGTGGCTTTGCCTCAAGGCGAGCTGCCACGCGCCGCGGGACCAAAGAAGCGCGTACGCACTGTCGGTGGGAGGGTTTCCGCAACTCCAGTAACGCTGACGGCAACACGCAACACGGTCTGCTAAAGGTTGGTTGGTTGGTTGGTTCATAGGAAGGGAAAGGCGCAGTATCTGTCACACTTGCTCTGTGGACACCTGAACCGCGCCGTAAGGGAAAGGATGAAGGTGGGAGTGAAAGTGGATAGAGAGAAAGGGGGGGGGCCGTAGTGGAGGGCTACGGAGTAATTTCGACCACCTGGGGATCTTTAACGTGCGCTGACATCGCACAGCACACGGACGCCACTTCGTATCCCGGGAACTCCGGCACAGTAGTCGGGCGTCTTACCACTGCACCACTCCGGCGGGGCCTGCTAAAGGTGCCTATTACCTTCTTGGTACCGGATGATTAATGCTCGTAGCGGTGTAACTGCAAGAAACTACACTCGAGAGACCCGCGCTGTTTCTCATGAAAGGTCCAGATATATACGTTTGAGTCGACGGACACAGCCGACATATATCCTTGGTCCTGTCGGCTCCTGACGCACGTGCACGACCAACCGGTGAGAAATCGGGATGTTCGCGCTCCTGCAGCGTACGTATACAGCGCCGGTAATGGTGCAGAGTACGCCCGCAGCTAGGCACCGTTAGCGCTCAAACAAAGGCCGATATAACGGTCAGCGTAAAGGCGAAACGCTCCATTCACCGCGGCTCAACGACGTGACGTGGCGCGCATGCCCTGGGCAGTAAACGTTAGCTGCAGCCGGATAAACCCGCGGCAGGCTATTTTTTCTTTCGGCCGCATGGGGTATCGCGGGGTATCATCGCTGGATCCAGCTTCCTCTCACGGCCCCTCAGGAGAACGCTATGTGGTCCAGTCACTACGGCGATAGCAAGAAAGCACAGTCGCACGGAAACGTCGAGACGGAAACCGGAGCACAACAAAGGGTCGTTTGGGCGCGAACTCGCACTATATGCACGACGCATGCGTACAACACACGCGCGGGAAACATTGAAGAGAAGAACAAAGAAGAACAAGACAAGTGCTTCGGAATTGTCCCACCGTACACACACATAGATGAAGAAAGACAAAGATAGAGGGAGCCGCAGGGAAGAGGCTGCCATGCGCAGCGAGCGATCACTGCAAATGTGCATGCCGGCCTTCCTAATCCCCAAAGTTACGGCTACAGAAGATGGTCCTTTTGTCTTTCCAGTCCGAGTCGAGGAGCGGAAGGAAGGCACTGCGCGCAAGCACCGTGAACCCGGAAGTGCTGCTGGCGTGAAGAGATCGGGGCGGAAGTGCTGGTGGCTCCGTCAGCAGCGACGAATATAAGGAGATCAAAAAAAAAAAAAAAGGGGGGGGGGGAAGCAGGGAACCGCCTCACAAACGGACGAAATGCATTGACACACAACAGGGCGTACTCAAAACGTGCACAACTCAAGAACAACAATTCAAGCGCGCAACGGCAGCGGCGGACGCATGCGTGCATCCCCGTCGTGCGGAGAGAAGTGGCCGTGGAAGATTTCGGACTGGGGCTGATGATGGCACGTTCCGTCCCATAGCTATAGGGTACACTGCTGTGCGCGTAAGTCGTTCGATGCTCGCCGCACAACTAAGCTACGCCTGCCGAGACGCTTGCAAAAGCGGAAGGAGGAGAGACGCACGGCCAGCACATAAACAATGGCCGTCCCGAATGCGGGCAACGAGTGCACCGCTGGGCGAAGCGTTTGAAATGCGGCGCGAGCCTTCCGAGAAGCAGGCGGTGCAGCGCCATGCTACTGATCTACAGTATACGCTGTACCGTAAAATACTGCCGTATTAGGGTCATCGGGCCAACGTATGTCATTGGCGAGCGGTGCAGGAGAGCGACGTCTTCCGGCAGTTGAGGGTAAAAATGGGGCCGCCCAACTGACACACGGCGGCCGAAATCACTGCAATCCGCAGCTATAAGGAACAGAGCTGAGGAATGCCACTGAGCAGCGAGGCCTGTGTAAACTTATTCTTCATAGGAAACGAGACGGACATCACATAGGGGGTTCCACTTCTAGCCACAAAATGCATGTGCCAGTGGCGAACATTCGCCTCCTATATACATTTGCTCATGGCGTTCGTCACCGCTTGTCCCCCCCCCCCCCCCCCCCCTCCACCCTGCAACGTGATATTGACCACAAGCGGAAAGTCAACGTCACTCAGATTAAGCGCAGTGATTGCGATGTATAAGTCAATGGAGACGCCGTCTATCGCCGAAAAGGTCTCCGTACACATAACTCGAGCAAAACAGCACAAGAAGACAAGGCCCTGTTGTTCTTTGTGCGCATACAACGGTCCCCGTTGCCATTTTTGTGCCATATTTGGAATTATGCGAATATTACATCAAACTCTGCTTGATAGTCGCGTTCACACAGTGTGCCACTCGATGTCCGTTATAGTCAGCGGCATGGACTATGACACTTTATTTTCCAACCTTTTTTTTTTTTTAACTAGTCCCACCACAGTAATTGTTACAGTCCCACATGGTCAGCGGGCAGCAGCGGCATGGCAGAGGCACGACGACACCACAGGAACCGTTCGCGAACGGGCAGATCTCACCCGTTCACGCGCGTTTGGTCACGACTGCGCGTCGTCCCCCAAGGTTTCCGCTCCTCACGTAGTGCCGAGGGCTTTAGGGCAGCGCGCACCGATTCTCATACACACGACCCTAAATGCTAAAAAGCACGCCTCCAGCTATACACTGTCCCTTTCACCGCAGCCTTATCCATCAATCACGTGCACTGTACATGCGCTCTCGGCCATGGACTGGACAAGCGCAACAGTTACAAGTAAAATTAACCAAGAAAACGGATGGGAGCGGGTGGAAAAAGGGGGTGGGCAATAAATGGCAGTATAATAACCTGCGGAGCCCAGCGCAGCGCGATGCACACCGGGTCACAGAAGCGGCATTCTTCCCGCGGACGTGAAACTCAACGCCTCGGCGATTCCTGATAAGCTAATTACTGCGCGAGGGCCCGCGATTAACGCGTACGCGATCCACGCTGAGCGTTTCCAGGCTGCGAGAAAACAAACTAAACCACGGCAGCCTCACGGCTACCGCAAACGCTGACCCGTGCGTGAAAAACCCGCGGCGGAGCCGCTAGTCGACCACTCGCCGCGCGCCCTCAGCCGCTGATTATCGCGTTTTCCACGCTGTGCGAAGGCCGACACAGGGACGGGTGAATGACTGCCGACGGAGCTACTAATTATACGGGGAGGCAGTGCACTCGCCGTTCTTTCCGAACTGATCGAGCGCATGCAGTGACAGAAGGTAGCAACCGAAAGAAACTCGAAACGCGACTGCAGGCAGCGCCCAGACGACCGAAGCAATGAAGAGTCACGTCATACAGGGAGGATGACGGCGCTAAAGGCCGCCGACGGCACTCGTAGGAGGGTGATTACCTCGGTAACCCCTTCCGCCTGCAAACCTCCTCTCCCAATTAGGGACCCCCACACACCACGCTCCAACGTAGCGCCTGCCGCTCGGCTGTCCGGCGTCGACACTTGCGAACGCATTAGCGGCCCGTAATTGCTGTTACCCGAATCATTACAGAGCCCCGCACGACAGGAAAAAAATGAAAAGAGAGAGATAAAAAAGAGAGGGACTGTAGTGGGCCAGGTGCGGGCAGGCCGACGCACGCACCCACGTGGCGACCACCGCAACGACCGCCACCGCCTGAGTTCCACGCGCGCTTTCATGTCGCGGAAGAGACCGATTACGTGACAGCAGCCAACTCGGTGCAGCCGCAGAGTGGCTCTTGGGGGAGAGACCGGAACGCCTGGCACGAAAAACAGCTGCTGTAGCAACAACTTGAGGGAGGGAGAGAGGGGGAGGGGGGGGGGGGACCATACAGGCGTTGCCGAGTGACAAGCTTGACAAGACGAACGCAAGACCACAAGGAAGGAAGCGTACACATTTCATCCGCTGCACCAAAAGGGAATAGGGGAAACGAGGAGGAGGAGGAGTAAACAACAACATAAAGGAAGCCAAAGAACTTGTAGTGTGTTTATGGAGTTATGAAATTTGACAAGAACGGCGAAAGACAGAAAGAAAGAACAATAAAGCAGCAGCGGTAACTTGACAACGATAACAAAACGAAAGAAAACAAAAAAGTCTCTCCTCTTTCGGGCACCTTGGAGTAATGCTGTCGGGAGAAGAAAAGAGAAAGAGGTTGGTGAGAAAGCAGAGGAGAAGAAAGACAGCACTCTGACCTCGAGTGTCGTGACATCCGTCAGATGGCGGACAGGCGCAGGTCAAACCGGGAGGCGATGACGCCAAGGCTAGCCGGTGCAACGGTTTCCAAGGGGAGGACGTATAGGGCCACAGGCAAGCGGTAATCCGGCCCAGCATGCACCGTCTTTGCCAAAAGTAACCAGGCTGCATGTTTTGCTTCTCGCTTCAATTCTAAAGCCAGCATGGCTTCCCAGAGGATCACAACTTGTTAATGAGTGAGGGCAGGTACTCGTCTTTACTTTGCACGTATTTACAGCCTCAGAAGTGGTACGAATTCTCTGCTGCCCGACCTAGAAGCGAAACTCGCCGCCTGGTTACTTTTGGCAAAGACGGTACATGCCATACCTGTTGGTACGACTCCGCTATATGCCAAAGCTCTTAAACCTCAAGTGCACTGCAAACCGGAAGCCAAGAAGGCATACGTGAAATTATCGAGCGCAAAGTGAGTTTGGAGCAACTATAGATGCATTTGTTAAAAATGTACAGGCCACGTAGGCTTTGGCACCGGACCACGCAGCGGGACTCGCACAGCGCTTCCGTGAAACCCGAGTTAAACAGATGAGTGAGGACGATATAGCTTCCTTCGTGGACTCATGATGTTCGCAGAATGCAAACCTGGTGGCCTGCACATTTTTCACGCAAGGTGCACATAACGGAGCTACCTACATCTCCCAGCAGCAGTAGCTCAGTTCGGCACCTTTTTTGTTTAGTTTTGTTTTCGGTTCTATGGCTGCGAATGCTACCCTGTCATTAATATCAGTGTTTAAGAATGGCTCTCCGTTTGGTGCCCACTGGCGTTGGGACTGCACACTGTTGCCTCAGCCAATCAGACACGAAGTCAAATCGGCTCAATCCAGCCCACACTTTGCACATGCAACGTAGACAATGTGGGCCACAGCTGATGTAGCGGATGAATATAAGTAGGGTACGCGAACAGATAAATAACGATAAATAACTGGAGCAGCCAACAGCGAAGTTACAACTACAAAGTTACTTTTCTGTCGGGCTTCTCAACGAGAGAGACGTTTATAACCATTAGCGGCCTTACACGAACAGTTGTACAGCGCAAGCCATGTTCCGTGGCGGCCCACTAAATGGCGCCGCAGATTGCATCGGGGATACAGTCACACAAACGAGGCTTACACGGCAAAAGCGAATTATCGGAAAACTTCACGAACTTTAGGAAGCGCCTCGCTACTCGGAACTGCACGATCGCAATACGAAACCTTGAGCCTCTTTTTTTATTTATTTATTCTTTATTTTTCCTAAGGAGCCAGCGAACAAGGACGAAAGATCGATGTCGGTGGATCAAACAGTCGAATCGGATAACCTTCGAATAACAAGAGGGAAAGTATCGCCGGTCGATAACGTGTCACGGGAAAGGCGCGAGGAAATCGCCTGGGCGCCATAATAACTGTCGATAGAGAGAGAGAGAGAGAGAGAGAGAGAGAGAGAGAGAGAGAGAGAGAGAGAGATGCGCGGAGCAGATATCAGCCCGAGTGATGGAACGCTTTTTTCACGGGAGGCCGGGGTGCGACCGACCGAACAGCGCGTGCAGGAAGTGCGAACGGAAAGAGAATTTATACCTCTCGAGAGTGGTGAGCGCGCGGAGCGTTGCATACCCCGGCCGCTTTATCGCACACACTGGCGGGAGCTGCGCTAAAGAAAGGGTACGCATATTACCGCGAAACTTTTCACCGCCCTCCGCAATCTGGCCGCGCTATCTAGGAGGAGGTCTATTACGACCCGCCATTTGTTCGGCCCTTCTCGATCCGCACGCGCGGAGAGCTGCCGACAGGAGAACCGACGAAGAACAACGCCCGGACGAATTATACTGCCGACCAGAAACCGCAACACGCGGCGAGATCAGATTTCCAGCCTGTAAAGTATCCCGTGCAGAGAGAGGCGCACACAAGATTTCTTTTTTCTTTTTTTTTTTTTATGACGCCCCCCTTCCACCGCGGACCCACATCGGAGCAGATCGTGCGATCGTGTTGACACAGCTGCGGCTGCGAGAAAGAGGTGGTGATATCATATAGTGACGTTGCGTGTTCGCTCAAGCGTCTTTTAAAGGGAAGCACACGAAGGATGCATGGTTTCCTGCTAGCCGAGTCCAAACGGCGAAGAGCCAATTATAGAATGAGGATTCATCTGAGCGCGCTCTGCTAGCTACACGGAAACCTGCGAGCCTTCTATCGAGGATCTTTCGCACTTTTAAAAGCCACGTCGTTTCGTGCGTGGCATATTTGTGAACACTCGTGTCTATAGAGCGCAAAGGCAATGTTCGGTGGGAACAAAGAAGGCGAAACTCGAAAAAGACGTACGTACTATTATATACACGGTTTCGTGTCCAGACGATGCTAGCGCTCGACCAGACACAAACACAAATAAGGCACGTGGTACGATGCAGGAGAGCGATCAACACGCTTATAACACCGCATGCATATAGTCTTAAGTTTTACGAATATTGCTGCCCTGATAGCGTCATGCCGTCAGGTAGTCCCCTATAGAGTACGCAAAAACGAGCAAAGTAAAAACGCAGAATAGGCGGACCTTACCATGTACTACATTTCGATTTTCTCACTTTATCTTCGGTCCTCATAGGATTTGGGCGGAGGTGGTGAAGGGTGGCAGTTCCTGGCCCTACGGGGCTGGGACGGTAGGTCAACGCCACTTACGGCGGGGGATAGCCAGCCACCTAATGTTTATCCGTTGTAGGCCGTCATTGCACCCGCCACCGCTTAGGGGTGGTCGACGGCTGTTGCGGTGCGCGTCTTTCTCTCCCTCTTCTTTTTGTTTCTTCTCTACGTTCTCCTGTCCGCACGAAGCAGCGTAGGTGGCTCAGCTACAGAGCCCATGCATTTTCTTTTCCTGTTTCCTACAACCACAACAACAACATCCCTTATAACCTGAGTATCAACACTGCCACCTGGTGTTCAGAAACCTTCTTACGGAAGCATCCATAAGTTCTTCCCACGGTACCCACGGGTGGATGAATGTACAAGAAAGAGGAGCTCTAGAAGAGAGCGGTAGAGAGCGCCACCAATTTCTTGGGCGTCCTTTCGCAACGGATTTAGTGATACATCTTGTATAGCGGTACGTACCGCCGTACCGGTATGTGTATCTTCTCTGTATATACATATTTGCTTTCTTACGTTTCCTCCCGTGGCTGCCCAAATTAGTTTGTCATTTACCGTATCATATTGGACACCCCATCCTCGACGACCGCCTAACGACTTATGTACACCAAGCGCTTATACACAGCGAGTCCTCGCTGCCAAAGAAGGATTTCCCTGGAGGCGAGGTTGGGAGGCCGTCAACTGTAGTCTTGACAGTTGACGGCAGCCCAACGTGGAAAGCCAAGGCGCGATTCGAGCGTCACGCGCGCACGATCACCGCTGCACCTCGCCAAGAGGAACAACGGCGCGCACACGAACAAGGAAAATGGCGGGCGGAACGGTGGGCGCCATAAAGCGCGGGCTCGGTCGGCCTCACAAGCGCGCACGCCCAAGCGAGAGACGCGTCCGCCTGTCAGCACATTGCATGTTCGCCAATGTAAACGCACAGAGAAAGTCGTGTCCACATCCACGATTCCGTGCAAGGCGAACCCGAAGCGGGAGCACCCGGGATTGCGCGTATACAGTACGGTTCACTGTTAAAGGGAACACGAGGCCGAATTCTGCAGCGCTTGACAAAGCAACCCCGAGAGAGCCAGCGAAAAACGATCGCACAAGGGGCATTCACAGAACACACGGCCGACTGCTTTTCCCTGAACATGCACTTGGTGTCGTCCATTCTAGCTAATTGCCGGCGGCATGCAGTGCTTTGCACAGTGCTTAGGCTACGCGCGCGCTCTCATGTTCCCTTTAACAGCGGACCGTACTGTATACGCCCGCCGCCAATCGACGACACTGCATAAAAGGATGCGCACTTTTAAAGCGACAGTGAATGCAAAACCATCCGAAGTTTATAAAGTTATGTAAAAATAGATTCTGCAGCTCCTTTTGGCGCGTTCGAAAGAGAAAGACGCGTTTTTCGCTAGGAAAACGCGTCTCTGATTTGCAAACTTTATTTTCACTCAGACTCGTGATGTCGACACCAAAAAGCTATACGCGATAGGTTCGAAAGTGAATAACGAGGGGTATATCCGCGTTGACGTCACAGCAGTCTGCCTCGAATAACAAGCCGTGCGTGCCGTAGATACCTGCGCGTTTTATAATGAGGTGAAAACTCTACAAGAATCGCGAAAGGCGAAAAATGTGCGTCCGCCGTGACTCAGAATTAGTCCCTGCCAACTCGCAGGTGGCAAAAGTCACCCTGCCATGTTGGCGCACGGAAGACCCGCCTGTACTGTTGGCAGAATGGAGATAGAAAGATCTCGTTCCCTCGCGCAGAAAAGAGGTCGATAGAAGAGGCGAAAAAATCGGATATAACGAAAACTTTCAATGCGCACCTCACTATAAGCGGAGTCGAAAAAAAAGTATACGTTCGCGTCTCAACCTGCCCCGCCGGGGTGGTGCAGTGGTAAGACGCCCGACCTACTGTCCGGAGTTCCCGGGTTCGAACCCGACCACGGCGGCTGCGTTTCGATGGAGGCGAAACGAAGTGGCGTCCGTGTGCTGTGCGATGTCAGCGCACGCTAAAGATCCCCAGGTGGTCGAAATTCTCCGTAACCCTCCACTACGGCTCCCCTTTCTCTCTTTCCACTTTCACTCCCACCTTCATACCTTCTCTTACGGCGCGGTTTAGGTGTCCGCATAGCAAGTGTGACAGATACTGCGCCTTTCCTTTCCTGTGAACCAATTATTATTATTATTATTATTATTATTATTATTATTATTATTATTATTATTATTATTATTATTATTATTATTATTATCACGTCTGAACCGCACGCATCCGGTTCACCTGTATTCTAATTTTTTTTTTCTTGTCTTTTCTTCTGGCGAGTGCCCAGTCTCTTCAAGTAAGAACTCGGTATATACTCTTTTAATGCAGGCCAATTTCGGTTTGTGCCCGGCGCCGATAATAAAGCCAGCAGTGCGAGCTCGTCGTCAGTGCGTTCAGCGCTTTTTGCGTTTTTTTTTTTTTTGCATCGTCATTCTTTTTGTGAAATAAGCACGTTCTCTGAGAAGCGTTTGCACAAAAAGGTTCAAGGCTGTTTCTTCGAACATATATCCTCGCTCTACAAAGCTGGTTACATACTTTACTTTCGCCCTCTATACGCCTTGAAAAAAAGAAAAAGAAAGAAAAAAAAAAAGAAAAAAAAAAAAGAAAAAAAACGGCCAACGTATGTAGACACAGCTGTCGGGCGAGCAGCACGTACACAACACGATACATCCAGCTACGCTCTTGTCGTGACAGGACTTTTCGTTGCACTGCACGCAACTAGGGCCAGACAGACCGGAGGCGTCCTGATATACGACACATGCACACAGTCTCCGCCCCGGTGAGGATCGTGAAAAAGCACGAAACGTCCGTCGTGAGCGGGATTAGAGCTACAACACATTCGTACACGACAGGCACTTCGCCTACACCCACAGCGGCCCCGGCCGGCAAAGTTCTTATGCACACACGTACTGTTCTCTTGCACCATTTTCTCTCGCGGATAGCGGCGGCGAACGCATGCTTGACGGTTTATGAGCGCACAAGATTCGCGAAAATAACAAAGCGCGATCACTTCCCGCCAGCCACGCTTCTCTGACCGGCGAGCTAATTCTCGAAGGTGGTGTTACCGTGCACACCATGGTGCAAGCTATAGTGGCGTGCGCGCGGCTGCACAGCTGCACGCAAGCATAACTCTCGTGCAAGCATAACTGCGTATGGCGTGAGCGAAGACCCCCTTCACGTGAGACTGCGGTCACTCGGACTTCCGCGCAGCCCTGCTGACGAAGCCCGGACGAAGCGGAAAACACACACTAGCGCGACCATGGCTGAAAAAGCCCGTATCACCTTAATGGGGACCCCCGGTGTGTGCGTGTGGCCGCGGTGTGTCGCTTCTTCCTTCAGCGAGCGACCCAGAATTAACGCGACACCGGTAGATACGGTTTCAGGAAGGAGCGAACCGACCGGTCGTTACATATACGTAAGGAACTCGAGAAGAACGCTCAGGGATATCTCGTGAGCAGAGGTATGGGGAAAACGCAGTTAAAATGGATAGGGAGAACTATCTACTGTTTCGAAGACAACGTTTGCTGCATTCTACAGTAACTTGGTGCCGCGGAGCGGTACGATATGCCCGTCTTCGAGAGCAGTAACGATTGGGTGAGTTAATTGTTTAATTGTTCGTACTCTTATCACTTGTGGCGCAAAGAGTGGTGACAACGTAAGTGACTGCGCGCACTGGCTTCTCTGCCGTCCTGCAGATCTGCTCTATGCAGAGCCTACGCTAAGACTAATGAAGCTTGCTTGCCTTTTTTTTTTTTTTTTTTTTTTTTTTTTTTTTTTTTTTTTTTTAGCCAGGTTTCGAGCCGTCCCGGCGGAGGCCACGCTTGACCTTGAACAGCCGAGGAGGAGGAGGAGCAAAAGAAAAAAAAAATACTGGTAACATACGCTCTCGCGTCATACTCTTAAAGGATGAGCTTAAGTGACGCCAATAATGTAGCACCTTACCCTGATAGGGCGTGATAGGGGAATAATGTAGCAGGCTAAAGAAGCTTCCGCCGTTGTTATCGCAATTCAACTAGGGTTAACCAGAGTTGAAACCACAACTAATTTTTTTATTTCCTTGCAGTATCGCTCGAATAACACGCAGTGTAGCTACTCCACCTTCAAGCACCGGGCAAGCGCTGCAACGTCAACCCCTTACAAAACTACCCAAGTACTGCGTCGGCGTCAAGTTTCAGCAGTGGATGAGTGACCACGCTTTTTGACGCGTTGCGTCCGACTTCACGCCGGCAAAAAGCGTCAACAAACAAAGGTGGCTATCGGCGTGCGGCAGCGATTGACAACGAACTGCGCTTAGTCACCCAGCAGCCCGTGAAATAACGCAGCCAAAGAGAACGGCCATCAGTAAAACGAGTACAGAGCTTGTAGCGATCGAACGGGCGCTCAAAGAAGGAGCCAGCCGACCGGCAATGACAGCTTCCGCGGGTATCACCGAAGGAGACTTTGTCAGGGCAACGCCCGAGCACCCATGCACACTACAGTCCAGTGCGCGAGCGTGGAGTGGGCTGAAAATTTCACGCACACAGACACACACAGATACAAACAGAAAAAAAAAAAGGCAAAAAAAGGTGGAAGGAAACAGGGGCGGTTCAAGGAACCCATAAACGGTCGTGGGCGGCGAAGGCTGTATACGTGCGGAACAAAAAAATCGCGCGACTAAAAGGCGCGGAAAAAGGCCAGAAATGGCGCACAGGTCTCACGCGTGCGGCCGCGCTGTGGCCATGCAAAAGAGAACGGCCCCTGCAGTGTGTTAAGTGCGCGCCACACCCCGAATGAGCAAAGAATACGACAACAAAGGCCTGCGCGCTGCTCACGGTGCGTCGTGGAACAGTCGTCTACACTGGCGCGCGCGAATAAAAGCTCGGCACGTCGAGAGGAGGGTTAAAGGGAGGATCCCGAAAACGACGGGCACGGAGAAAAAGAAAAAAAAAAGCGTGCACGAAGTCACATATATACTTCTTGCTGCTGCTATATTTCATCTTTCTTCGGTTTGTTCCGGCGTCTGGTGTCCGCACATCGACACCGCTGAATCCAGGTCAGGAGAAATGAGGCAGGACGCCGCCTAACGTAGAGAGACGAGGCGACGGCCTCGAAGAGAGCTGCCACTCGTGACGTCAAGTTGACGACGTGTATGCGACGCTGAAGGCGCGAGTCTGGCTTTGGGAACTGCTTCTCTGGACAGCGGCGAATCGTAGAGCAAGGCCGTCGACGAATATCAAATTGAACTCATTTCCTAGAAGCCAGTTAAATGAAGGAAACCACCGGTGAGGACAGTACATGCTGTGCATGGATGGAGCGACACTCTGCTACCAACGACAACAAAAATGCAGCGGCAGCGTTTTTTGACTGAGGAGGAGGGCAAAAACTGCTGGCGCTTATATTATAGGCTTTGGTGCGAGGCGCGCACAGAAGGGAATGTTCGCAGTTGTCCAAATTATGATTCGAAGCTGTCTCCAGTAGGCCTGAAAGGCTCTGAGGTACAGACTTACCATAAAAGCTGAGCTAACATGCAAAAAAATAAAAAAAAGAGTGAGTCACTTAGGCTCCGCGTTAAGGTTCTGACTCAAAAGCGTTAATTACTCCCGCCTGAGGATTCTAGTTCGCGTCCATTCACATTGCTGCTCGTTTATAACCACTAGAACCTTAATTCGTGCCTCATAACGGTAAGTTCGTAACGGTATGCTGGCTATGTACAGCACTACGTGAAAGGCCACCCGACGCGTAGCCCGCGTGAACTACAGGAGTATGGCGTGTCAGATTCCCACACCACCCTTCCAACTCAAAGGAGCTACCTGAGTTGGTAGCCCTTGCAAACTCGGCCACACCACAGTGGTCTCGTGACGTCACTCAGCTCGCCGACCACAGTACCCGACCACACGTCACCTGCCAACCAGCCGTGTTAAAGAAAAAGCAAATTCCAACAGCGTCAAACTGCGATGCACCAATACGAACACAAATCTAAAGGGCGATCGCAACTCCAATGGCTCGACAACAGCGCAGTCCAAGGGGAAAGTGGCCGCGAACGAGATCAGCGTCAGGACGGTCCGACACCGCAGAAAGAAGAGGAAACGCGTGAGGCAGTCAGTTGCCGCGGGTTGCGGACGGGCAGGCAGGCATGCGCCGCTCTTAAAGCGCGATGGCGCGCGCGATATATATCCGAGAAGCAAATCGGGACACGATTCTTCTTGCGCATGCGCCCCGCGTTGCGACGACCCCCGCCGAGATTTCCTCCCACAGAACGTTATAAGGGGTCAACAGGCTCGCGGAAGCGAAGATAAGACGACGTCCCTAAACGGCTCTATAAGCGCATAAACGCGGACGGGGAGGAAAGAAAAACGCGAAGACTAGATCGGAAAGAGGGCCGAATCTCTTCGGCGCATCTGTCACCGGCCCACATAAGACGCCGCCTGAGCCCCGCGACGTCGAGTCAAAGGTCGATCGCGGTCGACCGCATGCGTACGAAGTGCGCGCGGTCGCCACAAGCATGTGTCAAGCGTTAACGGAGTCGCAGCGATTGAGATTAGTACATTCGCGAGACGCTTCCTCGAAGTCCCATAGCACGTGTACAGACACGAAGAAAAAGCGCCGCATACCCTATAAGGGAAGCACGGCTGTAGGCGGTCTGCGGATGACCGCCACTCTGGCTTTTGTACGTGCATCTGCGACAGCGAATGTTAAAGGTTAATGCCGCCGGGTGAAAGCATACAGCGCGCGGGACAACGGGCTGTATTCCGACCCCCGGCGGAGATGTGGGGCCGCCTGCCGGCGTCAGGGAAGCGGGGAATCCAACCCACGACCTCGATTCACCGACGGCCGAACGTATACATACGTGTCAGAGGCGGCGCGTTGGCCAGGTGGACAGAAGAAACTGGAGCCGGAGTCAAATCATGCAGCTACCTGTGGCGCGTGAAGGTTGTGCCAGTGCCGGAGGAATATGCACAGACAGTTGGATCACCGTTCTGGCGAAGCTCTATGCAAATGAGGCCGATCCGCAACAGTCGAACGGTGACAGCCAGTCAATGCTGCACGCAATTCAAGCATCGCCTGAGCGGAATACATCTCCCTCGTGTGGTTTTTCCGGACAGGCACGCAGGGACCCAGGGGTGTGCGCTCTGCGCAGAATCCTGCCTCATATATCGCTTGGATGCAGGGACCTCATCATCACTCACTCACTCCAGGACTTCATAAAATCAGCCAACCTTTTTCCATTCATTTAATCATTTGTTCATCCTTCATCCCATACCCTACTGATGCCCTGAGGCAATAAATATCGTTGAAAACACACACACACACACACACACACACACACACACACACACACACACACACACACACACACACACACACACACACACACGCGCGCGCGCGCGCGCGCGCACACACACGCACGCACGCACGCACGCACGCCAGTCTAAGAACTTTCCGCAATCGATTATTCGTCTCCGGCGTTCAAGAGGGCCAGAAAATCGTCACGACAAAGCGAAATGTCGTGAGATGACTTTGCTTTTAGATAGTGTTCTGTATTTAAGAAAAATAAAAGGAGACACGAAACCGTCCACTCTTTCCGAGCGCACGTTCAAATGTTCTCAAGGTTCCGCCTCATAACCTCCGTTTTCCCTACTCCTCGGCTCGTTCTCGCGTATTTTTTTTTTCTTGCTTTTAATTTTTTCCTCCCCACCAGCGGAGCTTTCGCGGACACAATGCATATTGGCAAAGCAGCCGGTTTCACGTACGCGGCTCCACCTATTCCGTGTCACGTCCGACGGGACACGCTTGCTTCACGCAGCCGATGAAGCACGCAAACAAGAAAGAAAAAAAAAAATAATGGCGTCGCGCGGTCTTTCTTCTCGTTTGAATCGAAGCTAAGGAACTGAGCGCGAAAGTAAACAAGAAAAAATACGACGAACAAACCAAAGAAAATTTGGAAAGAAAAAAAAAAAAACGGGGCGAAAGGAGACTGACAAATGGAAATCACGCAAAGCGAGCACAGGCTATGCACACACACCGCACATTGCCTCCGTCGCGCCCCTCCGTGCTTCCGCCGTTACCCAATCGTAACTGCACGCCGCCCGAAATCCTACTGCGCAACGAACCTTCGTGTGGCAACTGCTCGGGCTCGGCGTGCGTCCGAATGGCGTGCACCGATCAGTCGAAAGCACAGCGGTCTGGTGCATAGCCCGCTGACACGGCTTGCACAGTGTGCCTGGCGCGCTCGGAAGAAGGCGGGGACGGTCAGTTCAGCGTCACCGCTGGGCATGAAATGAGAGGGCGGCCGAAGTCATTGCATGAGGAAAAACCCCGAGAAGCTGACGTGCCGCATACGAACAATCGTTGAGGCGGAACAGTGTTGCGCCTTCTTACAGCATTGCCTTAGAATACGCGATGATGAAGCGCCTCTCCTGCGGTAAACGCCGCGCGGTATGCTCGATTACACAAAATGACAGGGATATCTCGAGAGGCAGCCATCATGCCTTTCATTGCGAAATATCTCGAATTAGAGGAAAAGGGTGGGAGGGGGGAACTCTTGCATTTGGACACTCAAAAAAAAAAAAAAAAAAAAAAAAGACACTGTGTCACTTCTTGTCCAAGAATAGTCTTGCAGTGATCGATCCCGAAGATTGCACGTCCGCCGTTCGCCCTGCCAAAGAAGCAAATTTGCACGGCTCTGCAGGAGCCTGGGCTAAGAGAAACGGATGCACTACATCACCGATATCAACGGAAAATATTTCCCATGACGGCCGGAGGTGCCAATTGCGCTTCCGCTAACATCTACTCTTTTTTTTTTTTTTTTCCAGGCCAAAGACATGCGTCTGGCTTGGCGGCCCCGGGCGCGAGTCTCCGCACAGAAGAAACTCCCTCTCCAGGACAGGTCACGTGCACATCGCGTCTCGACAAACTACTTAGTCACGCGGCAGCCATGTGCACTATGATGTCACGACCTCCCGGTGCGAGCGTTTTTGCACGTGTGCAAAAGACAAAGCATAGGAAAAGCACGCACTAGGGCAGAAAAAAACAAAAAACAGAAACGCGCAGGGAAAAAAGCAAAGAAAGAAAGAAAGGCTCGTCGTCAGAGCGCACCGTCGCCGGCGGGCGTCGAGACGTAGTCAAGAGAAAGCCATGGCGCAAACGGTGCAAACGCGCAGCGCGGCGGCCTTTTAAGCGTCCTCCAATCGTGTCTCTCTTTTTTTTTTTTTTTTTTTTTTTTTTGGTGAGTCGTCGGCCAGCAAAGCGACCGTGGTTCAAAGCAGGTCCGGAGGTGTCATGCGGGGTACCCGTTTCCAGTTCACACGGGTAAGCGTGCGTCACACTGTGTACACACGGTCTACATTACAAGCATATACATTCGCGAAACGAACAATGCGCGCTCCCCCCTCAGACCTCACCGACAGCAAACATCAGACGGTTAATGTTGACCCTCGAGAGAATGAAAAGGAAAAAAAGAAAGAGAAAAGTAGCCGACCGTGCAACGAGAATTGAAAACAGTGTGCGGGCAACCCGGACCAGAAAATGGCGACAGCGGTACAAGGAATAAATCAGCGCAGCATTTTTTTTTTTTTTTTTGCAAGCGAATCATGTGGCGTGCCTCCAAAACGCCGTTTGCTGAAAGCCTCAATACACTTTTGGCTTATTACTTTCTCCGGCGCTGGTTAAGGGCGACCAGTGGACGGCGCGAATAACAGGTGATACGGCTAGCATATCTGTCCAGGTCCCGGCGAAGCACGAAAAGGCAACGGGGAGTGCACTGCAGAACATGTAGTACACGGCTTATCTGCGCCTATACCACCTGCGTTCAATTTTCCGATAAGAGAGCTCAGCTTATTTATTAGCTCCGGATGCGAGAACATATATGCGCCACGGTGCACTTGACCGAGACGCGTCCGCCACAGGAAACAATACAACGCACGGCACTCGCAGGTCGGCAGCAGGCTCACTTGTGGGTCCACTCACCCGGGCTAAGAGCCGAAACAAGAGTTCACCAGAGTTCAAGTGCGTCTTCCTCGCGAGTGGCACTCACGGGGTTCCGAATGCGACCGAGCGAGTCGTCCAGTCCACCTCGACTACGGCCACGAGCACAGACGAAAACGCTGTCCACGTGAGAATTAAACGGTCGTCCGCTAAGTGCACGCAGCGCACGCTGCCTCAATTGACTCTTCCCATTCGAGTCGACATGCTTTTGCAGCGTTGTTCTTTTGTTTTCGGCATTGTTCGTTTCGTAAATCGTAACTGCAGTACTCGTTTAGTCAGCCTGCTATCGCTCGCCTCTGTACTTCTCCTCGCTATCCTCTCCCTGTTAACGAGCGACTCCGAGAGGTTTTAAGGAATAACAGCGCGGAGACGAAGGACAAGGAAGAAGACAACGTCTGCGCTGACTATCAACTGCAGTTTATTAGCAAGAAACACAGTTGATACAGTTGATAGTCAGCGCAGGGGTCGTCTTCTTCCTTGACCTTTGTCTCCGCGCTGTTATTCCTTAAAAATGTACCAACTAGCTCAACTCTCCATTTTATTTAATCCGTGAGGTTGAAGACGAGCGTCTGAGCATACGGTTCAAAGTCGAGTATGGCAAGTATACAGCAAGTGAACTTCAGGTATAAGCTGCCCAGCCGACCTCGTGCGCAGCTTATGCTCGTCCACGAGAAAGCAACTTGGTGCGTTTGGAGACCGCTACAGGAACTGAACGACGCGACGCGGTCGGTCAAAAAGGATGGGGGAAGCAAACGGCGTCGGCCCGACCTGCTTTTCTTCCTTCGCTCTCGAGGCCATTGTTCTCCCCAAGAGAACATTACCGCGACCGCAGTGCTTTCTTTCGCTGCTACTCGCGTTCTCTCTGTGCGCCACGCACCGTTCGCCGCCGTTTTTCCATCGAAAGTCATACGTGGAGCGAGCGTGCGGCACCGACTTCCACGCAGGCATTGCTGAGCTGGCGCCGAACGTGTGCTGACGCAACAAAACAAGCACGCGCATAAGGCCCAGATAAGGTCTTATTTGCTGCCTTATATATTTGTATCTGGCAGCATATGTTCCATATCTGGAGAAGATATGGGATTTCCGTAAGGGCAGACGCGTGTACCGCGATGGAATAACGTCGGAGCTGGACCCTGTCGTAGCATGCCGTAGTGTAGAGCCCATGCGGTCTGCTTCTGGGATGTGTAGTGGCACTGATTTAGCATTGGTGGAGGTCCTTCTCATCGGAGAGGGTATAGGACAAAACATCTTACCATTAAGATGTTTTCTTCTTCTTCGTACCACAAAAACAGGCAGTTGGTAGCGAGTCGTACAGCCAACTAGCCCGCTCGCAAGTACTACTGATCATTAAAAAATTCGGATCACGGGAAATACATTACAAGCAGCACGAAGTGGCTCAGAAGCAGCCTCCTCTGGGCTCTACACTTTTGACAAAGACTGTATATACAACGCAGGAGGACACACGCCTGCGTGATCGCTCGTCCGTCCGTCCCGACCCAATAACTTTTCTCGGCCCCCTCCTCGTCAGAGTTCGAAAAGAGGGGTGGGGGTGGAGGGTAATGGCTTTACTCCACTCGCAGCCGCTGCTGAACACCTATGCCGAGTTTATTTCTGCGCGGGACTCTGAAAGAAGAAACTGCGGCGCATCGCCATTTCGCGGGAGGCAATCGTCGTGTCAGGATGACGCGCGGGCAAGCTGTCAAAGTCATCTAGCGGCCTCTATTTGGGTGCCGCTCCGCCAACGCGCAATGACCGGGACGAAAAAAAAAAGAATAATAAGTGAGCAAGTGGCAAACAAATGGACACCGAGCCATTCACACAAGCTCATCTCGCGGAGCGCACGTCCTTTCTGCGCCCAGATTCAAAGCAGGCGAGGAATAGAACAGAATGAACAACAAAAGGGCACGCGCTGGAAAAAAAAAAAGAGAGAAAAAACCGCTCGAGTAAGCAGAACGCGGCGGCGTGTACACTATATCACACTGCACAGGCGGCACACAAGAAGAGAGCGGGTCATTTGCGTTTACGTTCGCCCACCACACCGGGCAGTGAGTCAGCGCGTGCAGAATTTCTCCTTTCTCCACGCGTACTCACACAACACACAGCGTGTGTCTAGAGAAAGAGGAGAGAGCCGACACGCACTATGAATATGCTTGGCAGGCGCGCAAGAAAAGAGACAGCCCGAGCGGCCGCCGCCACCACCACTGCCCTGCTTCGCCACGCATCAGGCCAACCCACATTACACGCGTTCTGATTTTTTTGTTGTTGCTCTCTCTGCTCACCTGGTGAAAATTACACGTGTTTAAGCCTCCCCGCGGCGCGAGAGTCCATATGAAACGCGCAAGCTCTCCCGCGCGAACAAAACGGCGCGAGCAGCACTGCAGTCGGTCTCTCGCCGAGTGCCAAGTTTGCGAGACAGAGAAGACGAAACGCTAGAGCTCGGCCAACGTACACGTGAAAACTAGGTCCGCGGATCGTCAATGCAGGACCTCGGACGAGCCGCAACAGCAGCAACAACGCGAAGCACAAAGCGCGCGCGAGCGTGTGATGGGCGCTGGGCTTGGCCAACCAACGTATAGACACCGCGCCGCGGAGGTGCTCTCTTGGCTCGGAGCGAAAGGCGAGATTGGGTCGCGGTCTCAGAGGCGTGGAACGAGAGCAGGCCTGCTTCCTAGACGGCGGCAATTGCTTAATGCGCAGTTACAACGGCGTGTTCGTCCGTCATCCCCTATGCGCGTACCACTCTCACGCGATGCACATCCTCTGAGTACACTAGCTATAGTAAAGTGCTGGGAACACGAGATTGAGGCTACGCGCGCGCATTAAACGGGGCGCCGCCGGGGGCGGGGACGACCGCGCGCTATTGAAGACGCATTCACATCGCTAAGGCCCATACGAAGGGCCATCAGGGGGCGCCAAAAAAGAGAAGGGCTCCGGGATACAACGGGATCGAGCGAAAGCGCTCCGGTTCCCAGTGCAAGTGGTTAAATAGAACACTTGCTATTGGGTACATGTTCTGCCATTTGCAGCGGTGCTCACCGCAAACCCAAGACGCCGTTTGCCGGCAGAGACACGCTGCTCAATGGAACCAAGTGCGCCTCGATTGAGCGGCCATGTCGGATGTTTCGGCGACAGTGTGGCTTTCTTTGATGTTCTTCACCAAAACTGCAACGATGAGTATGCGAACGCAGCACATGCAGCTACGGCGAATGAACCGACCGTGTTTCGGCACTTCATAGACGCGATGCTTTTAGGTACGTATCTCGAAAGCAAAAAGCTGCACGCAGGCTTCCTTCCTGGGCCCGCCAAAAACTACGATGCTCCGTACGGATTCCCATACTCCGGTACGCGGGCGCGTTCTGATTTACGTTCGTATGCACCGGGGCGCAGTCTCAGCGGTCGCTAACCTGGCTCCCTCCCTCCCCTCTTCCGTGAGGTAAACTCGACAGCTCAAACGCAGCGGGCATTCCTCCAGAGATCATTACACCCTGAAAAACGCTACCTCGTGCACACAGACGTAGCCCAAACACCTCAGCCATGTTTACCGTGGGTGAGGTCGGATGACCGCATATATAGCGGTGCCGGTCCCCCGAGAAGCTCGAGGGGGAAAGAGCTGTTGATGAACCTGCTCGCGTCTGAGGCCCCGTAACACCTATACTGCACGAACTCCGTCTTCCTTCTACGCGAGAGCGCCCGGCTGCTCAAACTGGGACCTGTTTACGTCAAGAAGCGGACACCGTCTACGACGGCTCCTCACATCCGTGACAGGATATCCAAGATCGCGGGCGGCCCGCGTCGTCTCAGGAATACACACACACACGTACGAGACACCAAGAAAGCCCTGCAGCTTGGCCAACCGCACACGACGTGAACTCTGTAGACCCAGCCGCGGAACGATGCTGTGGACAGGCCGTAGGGAGGAAAGGCGAGAGGGCGGGAGAGAGGAAAGCGAGCGAGGGAACTGGCGATTCGCGAATGCCCGTGCGCGCGCTGCGCCCAGCGAAGACGACTGCGACGAAGGGGGTGAACGAAGGGTCACGGCGATACCCCAAGCCGAGGGCGGCGGCGGCGGAGATTGCCCGCTCATCAGTGTGCTCGCGCGTGCGCTCGCATGCGCAAATCGCCGGCGCATTCGACAGCCTACGTCTACGCTGATGCTTTCGTCCACGCCCCTTGGCCCAGAGAGAGACGGCGCCGGACGACCTTGTAAAGGCCGCGGCGCACCACGAAGGGACCGGAAATGCGGAACATCGCTGCTGCCTGCGTGTCTCTCTCCTCTCCAACTCTCCCCTCCCACGTCGGCGGAGTGCGCGTTCATCATCTGGCAGCAGCCAAAAGATGGGGGCCCGCTCGCTCTCGCATCCTCTTCCGAGCGGCGATGGCAACGGGGAACGCCCGAGACTGATGGCGGGTGGATGCCCGTTACGCGGTGAAGGGGTCATACTAATCGCGAGCGCGGCATACAGCTCCCACCATTCCATTCGCTGCCATCTCCGCTTCACCTTCCGTCTGCTTCACGAACCAGGACCCCGGAAAGGTGGGCCCGCACTCTCATTTCCGCACGCTTTCGTTACCCATCTACCAAAGGCCACCGTGGTATAAAAACGCGAGAGGCGGAAACAAAAGCTAAAGAGTTTCAGCGCTGCCGTATGTCGGTGGATCAGCCTCTCCGAACGGAGAGATGGAGTGAACCTGCCACTACGCATGCGCATAGGTGCCTATAGGTTCTCCCGGTCCACATCAGTGTAAATATCTTCATGCTAAGACACTCCAGTTGCAGCAGGGGACGCAGTTGATAAGGGGGCAGTCTGCCGCTCGGTGCGCGGCAAAAGATGCAACGCTGACCATCCAGTTTCCTCGCAAACCATCCCTGTGTATGGCACACGCGAACAATGCTTAAATGTTTGAAAACACCGAAAAAAAAAAATAAAAAAAGTCGACCACGCGATACTCCTTCCGCTTGCTTCCTTGATTCAGTCAAAACTTGCATGTTTTTTGCCCCCTCCTGGGCCGAAAAAGCGAAAAGGAAAGCGCGGTTTACTCTCTTCCGACGCAATTCCCACTCCAAGGGCACCGGGTATACCGTTCTCACAGTCCACATGGAAGGAGTTATCGCTCACGAGAACCGCACCGACGCCATTCACGCCTGATAAAAGTTTCCCACACTGCTGAACCGGTAATAAATTGGGCCACGGAGAACAAGTGGATGCAGCCAATTCCCCCAACCCAACACCACACAGCTCGCAAATCAATTCTAACAGCAGAGCCGGCGAACAGCCTCGCACTCGGTCCTAGTGCACGCATGCTCACACAGACAGCGCATTCACCGCAGGCGCAAACGACGCACTCGGTCCTAGTATCGCAGGAGCAAACGACGACGCTCAAAGCGCACCGATAAACGAAGCCTAAAAGTGCTACACACCGCGAAAGCTCAGTCGACCCTCCGAGCAAAAGGGAAGCGGACACCTCTCCGCCCGTCCAAAGGCAGCAGCTCTTACCTGCAGCAGCGGCGCGAAGAGAAATGGAAGAGGCCATTACTTAATTGAGGCGCGGGCGATGCGTGCTTCCCTGGAAGGTGGTTGCGCTCCCGCACGATGATCTCGGTGCCCAAGAGCGCTGAAGCCCACATCCTCATCGACGCTTTATTCACTACGAGAGAGAGCTTTAATTACTCGCGCGTTCTGGATTTCAACCGCGATTAAGAGGGACGTCCCGAAGCCGCCTTTGTAGCAACGACGCCCGGCTGCATGCGGACGTGGAGGAGGAATATATACTTCCCGCGTCTCTAATGACCGCCCTGATTGCGCCGATGGCGCTTGGGCGAGCACCTCCAACGTGCGTCCATTTGGGAATTCGCGTTCGGGTGTTAGGTTTCTATTCCTGCAGACGCGATGTGCAGCACACTGTAGGGGCCAACAGGAACGGACACACGCACGTCCTGACTACGAGTCAAGCTCGGGCCATTAATGGACTAATGGCAAACAACAGTCACGCTGTTTTGTGAGAAGGTGTGATAATGCATTGGAAAATTATCAGAAATGACGCGGCCGTGATTGGGCCAACATAGCAATTAAGTATTAAAGTGTTAAGTCCCTCGATCAGCATGCAAGGGAGATTACCTTCAATAAACACCTAAACTGCTCAGATGCGAGGCAATGCTAAACGTTAATTTGTTACACAGGGCAGATAGAGAGCACTACCACCAGCAACAAGCCACCCTAGACTACAAAGACGCGGACGCAACACGAGTGGGGATACCTGGGTGCGTGCTCCCATCCCAGGTTTTCACTCACCAAAGCGCTGTGTACATGTTTCATGTCCGAATAAACTTATTATTATTATTATTATTATTATTATTATTATTATTATTATTATTATTATTATTATTATTATTATTATTATTATTATTATTATTATTATTATTATAAACGGTTTATCGAAATAAGGCGCCTCGAAATCACGCACCGGCGAAAAGGACGATCGAAGTTCATGACCCTGTCATACACCTCCATGGCACAGAGACGTAATGGGCAGACTCAATTCCCTTGAGTGTACGTTTTATTACTGAGGGCGCGCCTGCAGGTCAACAGAAACCGGAGCGCCAGACTAAACCGTTCCACATAAAGTCCCAGCTACCGCTGCTCCCCTCTCCCTACACCTCGTCCCGACACACATACGCCCGCACACCGCCAGCACGAGCAAACGATACGGCGCCAGAGCGCCAAATTAGTCGTCGGCGTGCCAAATAGCACCACAGGAGGGCAGCATCGGCGGCCGGCCGCTTCTTCGGGCGAAGCGCGGAAGAGCAGTGTACACGTGTGGCTCGCAACGACGCCCCAGTGTTTGTCCGCCGGCGCACCTTCCCATTGGATTGGACAGCCCGGAGGGCACTACCCATTCATTTGGGCAGAATAAGGAGCAGCCCATTGACACCGGGCCGCGGGCAAGGTCCCTCTCATCAGCGGGCAATCTCCTATAGCGGACGAAGCAGCGGCCTATATCTCGACGTCGCCCAGACATCGCCGATACATATGCGCCCGATTGGTCACGCGTTCCCGCGGGCCGGACCCGGTTTCTCACTGCTGAAGAATCGGACAGCGGCGGCGGGTAGCCTTGTAACAGAATCAACGCGCACACACCCAGTACATCGCGATGGAACGCCATACGAGCACACGCCTCTCTCTGTTCGAACACGAGCGATGACCGTCGCGCGAGGCGCCTGGTGGCGGCGGCGTGCATAGGCTTTCACGCGCAGACCGTGATATGCAATGCGATATATGGAGCTCTCTAGCGCGATTATCGCGAAACACTGCAGGCCCAAGGCAAACGTATACGCATACACTCTCTCTAAAGAAACGACAAGATCGCACGCGTCGCCCTTATAGGATCGGCGCGATATTCGCGGCCGTAGACCTGTATCTGGGTATACCGACGTCGAGTACGCCCTCGGCATACAACGCACACGGAAAATTTCATGTAGTGGTCCCCTCCATATAGGCACAGCAGACCACGGAAGGAGATCCACTGGCTTCCCCGAGGCCGACACGTCAATTAACACCTGCGAAGGATATACGGCTCTCGCGAAACAGTAGATCACTATAAAGAGGCGTTCAAATGGAAACGGCTCGAAGTATAGAGACCTGCGCGCCGTAGCGCGAACCTTTCCCGAGGGGTGCAAAGCTCACCAGCCGATGCGGAGACGGAAAAATGGACGGTGCCACCAACGAAAGCACGCGGGGCAGCTTGCAGCGCTGGACCGAAATGCGACTTACTCTCGCTCAGTCGCCGGTTTAAACAGCAGTCAGCGCGGAGAAAAAAAAAATAAAAAAAAAATAAAAAGGTTCGGTTAACCACACCGCGGGTGCGTACAGATTACGGCTACACATGCATCTTGTCTGTGAAGCGCGCCTGTACTATAAGCGGTCAAACAGCGCCGGCAAAACGAAATAGAATAAAAAAAAAAAAAAAACAGCGTGCACATACCCTATTAACTGGGAAAACGCTCACTGCTGAAAGCAACGTCCGGACAGGAAGACGGAGTATGGGTGACAAATGCGAGCGCATTTGGCGAGACTGTAGCGCAAAGTAAATTTAAATTAAGCGCGGAAAGGTATAAACGGCAAAAGGGGCGCGGAGCGGTCTAAACGGCGCAAAGCTCATCGACGCATCGCCTACACTCACGTTTCAAGCAATTATAAGCAGTAGGGAAGTGCCAAGGAACAGCGAAGAACGCAGATTATAATATACCAATTTTGGCGACACGCAGCAACAATGAAAAAAAAAAAAAAAACAAAAAAAAAAACGAGAGAGGGGGGGGGGGGGGGGGAGTAAACTTTGACGGGAAAAAGAATGACTATACCGCCATCAACAATCAAGGCAACGTGCGGACTACCGCGTCTACACCTTCTTCGCCATTATCGCCCCCCTCCCCTGTCCCCCAACTTTCTTAGCAAACGCCAGGAAAATTGATGACCAACACACACCAAACGCACCAATACATAGCACTAGCGAACAACAAAACGGAAAGCAAACAAACACCGAGCGCACGCCGGCCGGTAGGCAGCTCCCGCCTCCGAGTACTATACACGCCTGTACACACACGCAGATGAGCGCACAAGATTAGGGGCACAATAAAAGAAAGCCGTATAGCGCGCAACGCGGGTGACACGCCCGTGTGCAACTGAAAGAGACAAAGACAAGGTAGCAGCAGATTCTTCCTCTTCCTTCGGTCTTCAGGGCATGGACGACACACAAACCAGACCGGCGGCCAGGACACAAAAAGAGCGCCTCGCCCGGTGAGCGCGAAAGGGAGAGCCGAATTATCGCGCACTATACGATGGACGACTACGTGAACGATGACTGAGGGAGGGAGGGAGGGAGGGAGGGAGGGAGGGAGGGCAAGCCCGGCACCGCGGTTGCTAAGGTGCGCCGCCGAGCGGGGATTAATTACACGCACGGAGATAAGGGCCGGGGTACGACGCGGATCCGTTACCTAGACCGCCCGTCGTCGCAGCCGGCGTTCTCTGGATACGACTACCGGCTTTAAATGCTCGGATGAAGTTTAGTTTTTACATGGAGGTCGATCTGAGTACGTGTTGCAGTTGCTTCTTTCGCTCCTCAGTCATGCAGGGCCACTCAGCGCAAACCGTTGTCACGCCCGCGAAGGAGAAAAAAAAAAAAAAAGTACGTTAAACGGTCATGCTTATTTTGAGTGCTGGAGGTATACATACAAAGCAAACCAGCGCGCTGGTTTATACGTGGTTGCGGAGGCCACATTCAGGTGCAAACGAAATACCAATACGCCATTATAATTTGGGCCATGGGTAAAGCGGGCACGTGAAAACGCGACGATCAGAGAAACGTGCGTTAAGCGTGGGGACTGCACCGTGTCCGGTATGAGGAGCCAATGCGAGAAGGTCGTTGCATTTGTGCACACGAAAAGGGTACGTCAGATGCAAATGTCACGCTAACCTTCGATCCGCGCGAGTGCCGTTTTCCAGAAGCATCACGGTCGGGCGCGCGGCCTTATTGAACGTGTTCTCGGAATAAACACATGCCGTTATAACAGCGGACTGCCCCACCCTAGCTAACCATCCAAGCGCGCTCTGTAGTGTCAGCAACATTTTCGGAGCCCGCAGTGTGTGCCAGAGGCGATCTAACAACGCCACTCCAACTAACTTTTCTGCAGCTACGGACTTGTGGGTTACACTTCTGAAGGCACGTGGCAGATGGGGCGTACGGTGCGTACAGTTTTCGCACTAAATTTCTAGGACTTCATTTAGGTCAGAGGTTTTCATGGCTCCCACCTTTATAGTGTGTAACTACGCACAAACGAGAAGACAAGACGACACGAGGCTGAACTAACAACTGATATTTAATGAAAGGTGCAAGGAATATAAATGAAAAAGAAATCTCTCTCTCTCTCTCTCTCTCACACACACACACACACACACACACACACACACACACACACACACACACACACACACACACACACACACACACACACACACACACACACACACACACACACACACACACACACACACACAAACACACACACACACACACACACCCATTCTCGACAAGAGGAGGAGGAGAGTAGGGAGGGGCAAATCCCTCCTGATCCATCGCAAATCAACCAGCCACTATAGACGCATCCCGTATTCCTTGTGTCTTCATTGCTCACTCCCTCTTCCATTGATCGGGGATCATCTATAGAACCAGGTACATATAGCTGACTCTTCCAGCGTTACACTCACGTTCCGCTCGCACAATGGATGCAATACAAGGCGGTAACAGCTACTGAAGACGTCGCCTTGTGCTATACAACTGCCTCCGTCCCTCGTCATATGTGGGATTTTTGGTCACTTAAACTACGAGTTACCAACTAGTTACCGACAATACACGCCGCTCAGGCAAAACGACTGCAACGGTGACCATCTCGGCACACATCCTCTAGACCAGACTACTCCTGCTCTAGTTGCTCCTGCTGTAAAGCGTGACAGCACGAGCGCGGTTAAGGAGCACGAGCGCACAGATGCCATGTACAGGTTCCAATCGTCGTTACATGGTCCGGCACTTCCTTTTCCAGGCGCGCTTGGTCTTCGAGGAAGAGAGTCGGCGGGTCATTTATAACGGTGATGGCTTTGCGAGTGCACACAAACATACACTGCTGCCGCCCCGAGCAATTACGCGACCTTGCACCGACCGACGCCCCGATGAATCGCTGACCCGAATTACTTTGGACAACTCGGAGCGTATATACTACTCTAACGCCACTCAGCTAATTTATTGACGAGGAAAACGTATATCTGGGCGACCCTACCCGCGTCGAAATGCGACCGCTAATAGCCATTCTTCGAAAACGCTGCTACCGCTGCGGCATCTATCGACACTATAAGGTTGCAAATGCGCTCTTTGTTAGCCCAAGCACACAGGAAGGGGGGAGAGGGGGCGAGGAGGCAGCGTAGGTTGTTAGAAAGCGGGGAGATTTTTTTTTTTTTTTTTCAAATATACTGTTCTGATAGAAAACTGCTCAGAAAACCGGCAGCCTACGTGGTTTTTAAGAAGAGGCAAAACAAATATGTAAATGCCATGTTAATATATGAAATTTTGTGCAATGACGACACGCACGCACGCACGCACGCACGCACGCACACACACACACACACACACACACACACACACACACACACACACACACACACACACACACACACACACACACACACACACACACACACACACACACACACACACACACACACACACACATTCTGAAACAAGCACGGAAGAAGGGCCACGCATACACAAATGCTGTGGTTCAAAAAAGGGAAATATTGAGACTGACTGATGTTAAACAGGATTCGTTTATGAGACGCATTACTATATCCATTTCTGTGCCTTGGGGGTACCTCCCATTGATGTGCCGACAAAGGAAAAAAACTACCATCTTTCTCTCGTTCTTCCCAACTTCGTCCCATCGGCAAACTTGCTGTAATGCAGCCCTGTTCGATTTGAACCCTGAGGCAATGCGGCTATACGGATAGGAAAAAAAAAAAAAATCGAACACCGTTTACGCGTGTATATGGGCCTCGTGCAGGATACGCGTTGTCCCAAGCCCGGAAGTATACGAAAATGCCGCGCATCGCGGCCGGGGCACCACTGCCGAAATTTGGGAGGCAATCAGGAAGCCCTTGACCGCGAAAGCACGCCAACCTTGTTCCGGTCACCTACATATAAATGATCAAAGGGCCGAGAAACAGCCCGGAAAGAGCGGGGCGAATGGGGGAGGACAGAGCCGGTTCCGCTAAATTCACCGCTCATTTGCGTAGCGCGCGTACTGGCGCGGACAACGCCGCAACGCGGGCAAACGACTTCCGTTATCGCGCATCGGGAGATGACCCGGCGCATCATATAGCGGAGGACTCGAGTATGACTTAATGCCAAAGACCCGCGTAGCAGGTCCGATGTGCGTCCATGACTCGGCCCGGGCGACGGTGGCCTCGGCGGCGCTGCCCGGTGCAGAGCGAACGTGGATTATTAGGCTACATAACGACATAATTCGCGCGCGCCCCGGCAGAACATAGCGTTCGGTAATAGCGGGATAGCAGAGATGCGCCAGAGTCACCGGGCCAGCGGGGTCAAGGCGGCCACGAGTACGGGGGGTCGCGTTTTCTGACACTGCATGATTATGCCACGGTTATAACATTAGAGCCTGCTACGCGAGTCAATAACTCGGTTCCATTGCAAGAAATGCGACCCGATTGATTGGGGGTGCACATGTACACGGCGCTGAGCTTATAACGTATATATGAACTGTGAGCGCGCACCAAGGCAGCAGTGTGGAGGAGGAAGAACTGAGGCTATTACAGTGTGCGACTAAAGTCTTACTTTTTTTTTCTTTCCGTTCGCTTGCCAATCACCTCGCAAACGAATGCTTCGCAACCGTCAGCGGGAACGCAGTGATGTCAGTCTCCCACGACAGGTTTCGTTATACTGAATTTCGCTAGAGAGCGAGCGAGAGCAACCGCAGGAAAGCGACTCGGTGGTTTAAGCCGGCAATATAGCCGGGAAGCAAAGAGTGGATCACATTGAGGAACAATGTCAAAAGAGACAAAGGATTAAGGAAAGTGCAAGAAGGTTTCCTTGGTCATTATTCTCTTTCTGAGGTTGTTCCTCAAGATGAACTGCTTCCAAATCGCCCAATACCACGTGCTATGAGCCTTGACTTTGAATTCTCTCCTGCAGGTGGTATGCAATAACGATAAAGCGATTCAGAAGCTATAGCGCGTCCGCAAAAGGAAAGGAGTTTCACAACATCTGGGCGTCCTCTAGTCTCCAGGCGCCTAAGACAAAAAAAAAAAATAATAATAATTCATCACCAACAAGAGCTGTATAATTAGAGCGCGAGATAGAGAAACGGTTAAGCGATTATTCTGAACACGGCTAGCCCCGACATGAGAACACGCGGTGTACGCCATGCACCTCTCAGGAAAGCTTACGTACACGGAGTCCCCGATGGCCCTGCATGTTCTCGGGTTTGGTATGTTTTCTGCGCTGTTAACAAGAAAACATATGGTACCTATACACGGCGCAACATAAGCGCAGAAAGGCCGTAATACAAGAGTTAACACCGATTGACGTCAACGTCGTGTACACCACGCAGAAACGCTATGCAAAGCACACGAAGCCACAACATAAAAGCTTAATATATAATATCGGCTTCCACATTTTTTTTAAATGCCGTGTGTAATCGCCCCCCCCCCCCCCCCCCCCCCCCCCATTTTAAAACTGTGTGCGTACTGCAGAGAAGATTCAAAAAAGGAGTGACGACTGAAAGAAAAGGGAGGTGCTGTTTGCCAGTCCACATGCTGGACGCCCTCAGAGTTACCGGAATACAGCTTAACAGTTCTACACGAAATAACGTCATCAGCCCAAAACGCCTCCCTTCATGCGTCGAACGGAGAGACGCGCGCACAAGAGACACAGCGCTGCTCCTGAGCGTGTCCCTGTCTGTGCTGTTCGATACATGATGCGTAACTATACCCCCAAAACGTTTTAGCGACCTTACACGAGTCAAGGTGACGCCGCCTGCGATCGTCCCATCCCCAGGAGTTCGGGCGCATGAGATGTAGTTTGCCCTTCACTAACATCCAAGAGACGCAGAGCGGCCGATTGCGTGACGATGGTGGGCAGTGCAGGAGCTGAAAGGCGTACACAGCGCGGGGACTTGCGTGAGCCGTTAGTACACGACCAACCATCATCTCTCCAACTCCGGGAAGAGCACTCGGCCAGCTGTCGCGGCCACCCAGTCAAGGACGATCGGACGCGTACGCGGAAGCTATTCGGGGAGACCTCGCGTGCTTGCCTCGCATAACGCGTATATATGTGCGTCCGAATCCGGTGCGAGTGTGCCGACAATTACAGGAGGCAATTCTCGTCATCTTCCGAAGCGCGCGTGGCAATCGCTACAGAACGAACGAGACAATCAAATGCCGCGCCGACACAACGCCAACGTCCATCACGGCTGGTGAAGAAGGCGCGACAAATGGTGGTATACGTCGACCTAATTTATTCGCTTCCGCTGGCCCCCTCACGACGCAGAAACAGTGTTGCGTTAGAAACCTCATTATATAAAAGGTGGAACAGAATGGCGCTTTCGCTACCCCCCCCCCCCCCCCACACACACACACATACACACACACACGCACGCACAAGCACGCCCGCACACCCTTTGTCAAAAGGTTTAGAGTCCAGGGGGTGTCACACTATATGTAGCTCATAATACATTCTCAGGTCTTCAAACTTGCTGAAGGCAAGTTGATTTTTCGTCCTACGTGCCCTCTCCAATATGGCTACGACCTCCATGATTGTTAAAGAAGTCATAATATACGGCTTAAAAGCATACTCTCTGGGCTTTAAACTTTTGACAAAGGCTGTATATACACATATACATGTACACATATACGGATGATTAGCGTGACTGTTGTAACTCCAAAACGACACAAAGCGTTTTCAGATGCATGGCGACGCTGATATGAAACGAGCCCGGCGAAGAGAAAGGATTTAGTAGGGCCATTTGTTTAACTATACACCAACTACGCCAGTGCAGGAGATCTCCTATACCTACAATGGATTTTTGCTGCACTGGTTTAACTGGTGTAGATGAAAAAATCGCAATAATGGAGAAGAGGTTTCACAATTGTTTTCGGCCTTTGTGGAGAAGCAAAAGTGAAAAGAACACTGGTCGCGAGATTAAAAAAAAAAGAAAAAGAAAACATAATGGCAACCTTAATGCTTACGCACTAGACGATTTTCTGCGCCACAACCTAACACACGCGCGCATAGGCTTATAACACTCCTCAAGTCCGCGGGACTGGCTCGGCCAAATTCGATGGGCCAACCATGGCACAACCGAGCGCCACCATGCTATCCAGGGTGTGGCATACCCACTGAAGATTCCCATACACGCATCATCGCATACCGACCGCTCTCAATGCCTTTCACACAGCTGGCGGTTTAGAGGGACACCTGTTCGTCCACCGCTATCAGGCTGCCAGCGAAGGACGGACCACAAGGGGGTCACATCTTTCGCATATACGCCACCCAGAGGGCGTCCCTCAAACGGTCCGTGCTGCGGCTACGCTGATGCCAGGCCCGCGTCACTATTATTACGCGCTCGCTTGCACATCGTCCGCATCGAGCCTCCCCCCCACTCATCCTCGGAGCGGCATCTCGAATTGCAGCCCGCACACCCCGTACATAGGCCACGGCACCGTGCGTATACTGTTACGTAATCGGAGAGGGCGGCGTGCAAGCTTGTGTGCCAATTACAGCCCCGTGAAGACGATATCGTGTCTGGCGAACAAGTGGCTGCGGTCAAATGCAGGGCCGCGTATATGCTGATCGCGACGGGCGGCCTTCACCGCGCGAGCCGTCGTAACGGTACACGCACACGTCTTCGCGGCGTCCGGCGCGGGTGAAAAGTGTACCGGGTCACGTTCGATATCGACGCGCGCTATAGGTTTTCGCGGGGGCGCCGATGCGGGCGACGATATATGCTTCGGCTGCGCGGCTTATTGCTATCCTCCCCCTATATAAGGGGCGCCCGCTTGGGAAGCGGGCATGTATGTACCTTTCCGTCGCTCTAGGTATGGCAGAAGCAGCACCAATGGCTGTTTCGTGCAACACGTGGCTGAGGAAGAGGCGCCCGAGATCTGCCGACGTGCGTGCCGGCGCGGCTCTCACGGATATGATCGGATATAAGGGCTGCTGGAGAGAGCGCGTGTCTCCGGAGATCGCGGTGGCAACTTTGTACCTTCCTTGAAAGAGGCGGCCTGTTATGCAGACCTTTCGTGAAGTATAGTTCTTTTGAAAGCACGCAGTATCTCCTATATCAGCACATGCGTGCGTCCACGATATCTCGTCAAGACACTGCGAATTCAGTCACGACCGATGCGGACTATACGAATGCAACCAGCGCAACTTTTCGCCACAATAAACGCCACAGTCGGTGATGCACTGCGGGAGATACAGCTGCCGCGTGGTCTGACAGAAGTTCTCAGAACGCGTCGTCCGTGTCTGCCCGAGGTTGCGAATCACTGATTGCGACTGTATACTCGGTTCGCTTGTTCAAATAGACGGGCGACCGCATCGGGCCGTGAGCGTTTCGTATATACATAAGATCGCGCCTATCTTTCCTCAGGATCGAAATACTGCACATGAGCAGCGAGAGCGCCACCGGAACAACTGCGCGCGCTGACGCGGGAAAGCATTACATGAATCTCTAGGCAGAAACAAAGAAACACACACAAAAAAAAAAAGAAACACGGAAGCATTAGTGTTACGCTATTCGTATAGGCATAATAAAACACCGGGGCGTCGAGATCGCATCTACGATATGTCGAACGGGTCGCGGCAACGGCGATAGGTATACATGCTAGCATATTATAATCATGACGTTCCATAACATGTGTACTTAAAACAAAAAAGAAATGAGAGGAGAGGGGAACGGTTAAGCAGTCCCGTGCGCCGGTCAATTAAAACACCAACCTCCCGCGTGGCTTCGAGCTCACCTATATATGACGCATAAAAGCCAAAAGAACGGGAGGGAAAGAAACTAGGGTATTACAGGACGCGCACTGTTCGGAGAAGGTGCACAACGGTGGTCATAGTTATAACGACGGCGCAGCAAAGAGCGCCAGTATAAATGAGCGCCGCGCCTGCATGCCCCGCAGAGCGAAATGCGAGTCCGCATACGCATCGCTCCAAATGACCTAAATTAATGCGATTCGACGAAGGGCGGAACCAGTATTGCACACTTTGGAGCGGAGGAGGAGTGGTAGACGCACGCGTAAAGCCGCATAACACATAACACACCCAAGCCGGGGATGATGTATGCGCGCGCGGCGCAGCTCCGGCCTGGAAGCGGCCCAAGACAATGAGCCATATTACATTAGGAAACGGACCGCTCGCTCGGCGGAGCCCGTCTATATATACGTATAATAACGATGCGCACGCGCCGCTCTACCGCAAGCTGACACATACGCACATGCACGTGACCCATCCAAACGGGAGCGCGCAGGGAGGACGTATATACAGCCATGAGCAATACGAGAGGGAACATGGCTTGAGTGTTCCTTTATCTATTACTCCGTAATTGCAAGTGACGAGCACAGTTCTTTCAGTTTTCAAACTAGTTTTCCCCTGACTGCATTATATATCCAAGGCCGTCTTGGAATTTAATACAGAAACACCGACAATATTCGCAATTTTGTGCAAAAAGGTCATATTGCTCATGACAGTACTGCAGTGAGCACAATGAGATGGAAGGTTTATTTATTACTCTATTACTGTGCATGAGAAGCGCCGCAATTTTTTCCTCACTATTATAACGCACCTACGTCACAGTGACGGCTATTTTGCGGCGTACATGCATAAAATATGGCGAAAGGCTTTTGAAAGCACATCTAATCGCCTTATCATCGCCAGCTACGGGTTGCGCAGCTGAAGCTTTGCTCTGCACCAGGAAATGGCGCCCATGATGTCACTTAATTAAATACACGCCTTAATGGTATCCACATACTACCCAAAAGTCATTCTAAAATGTAATGGACAAATAATCGAAAACCGCCGGTTTCTTGCAAAACGCGACTGTTGTTGTTGTGGCTATAGGAAGAAGGAAAACATGCACGGGCCTGCTACTGGCTCTGCAGCTGAGCCACCTCCGCTGCCTTGTGCGGACAGAAGAGAAAATAGAGAGAAAGGAAAAAGCAGGAAAGAAAGACGCGCGCCGCAACAGACGTAGTCCACCACCGAAGCGGTGGCGGGTGCAATGACGGCCTAGAAGAGATAAAACCGGTGGCAGGTTAGCCCCCGCCGCAAGCCGTGGTGACCTACCTGTCTCAGCCCCATCAGGGCCAGGGGCAGCCATCCTCCGTCCCTTCTCACCAGTGGGATCCCCCAAAACACGACTGTGTGTGTGCTACGAGGTTGTTCCCGCCAGTGTCCCCACTGACAGCCGCAAAACTACCTGAGGCGGCGATTCTGGCAATAGAAAGAAACACTTCGGTAAGGCTACGTTCGGAGTTCTATTACCGTCCTGACGACGGTCAACAAACTGGGCAACCTACGTGACTCTGGCAGCACACACACACACACACACACACACACACACACACACACACACACACACACACACACACACACACACACACACACACACACACACACACACACACACACACACACACACACACACACACACACACACACACACACACACACACACACACACACACACACACACACACACACACACACACACACACACACACACAACCCTTCCTCCTTTTTCCGAGACAGTCCTTTGTCCCCGTGAACGTCATTTTCGTTTCTGGCTTGGTCAGTGACCCAATCCCGATATCAATAAATGGCACGGCCGAAGCCGATTATCCGCAACGCGGACTTTTGGCACGCAAACGACGTCTCTGGCCACATCGCGTGACACGCGCGACTTCGCGGCGAGAACGTGCACGCGCTGCCATTAATCTCGGCCGCGCTTTTATTGGCCTGCTGCAGCGTGAGTTATTGTGAGCGTACATCATCGTGTGGCCGCCGAACGGTGGCTGATGTATAGCGCACGCCTGTGTTCTTACAGCGATTAGTAGTAATGGCCACACGCACGGAAACATACACAGCAGAAAGCGCACAGAATGTATTATCAGCGATTTAACATGCATGGCTGAATCGAGGTAGACGACAGATAGCTCGGTGTTGCGTGGTCTACAACGATTCCTTTCGGTTTCTACCCGTCGAGAGCTTTTCAACCATATATAACTCGACTGTAGCATAGAGTTCAATTCTTATATAATTACGATGTCAGCGCACGGTAAAGGATCAGGTGGTCGAAATTTCCGGAGTACTTTACTACGGCGTGTCTACCGGCCTGAGTTGCTATGGGACGTTAAACCTCAGAAACCAAACCAAACTAATCGTTTCTAATAAATTTTAGCACCCAGTTGAAGGTAGGCTAAATTGAGGGTTATACACCTGTCACGGTCGCCATAAGGCTGCGATCCTCTTGTCCCGCTGTTAGCTGGAATGAAAAAGCGACTGCCCTGCTTTTACCGATCGTACGGTTTCCGAAAATATTCCCAAAAAGCTCGCCATTATGCGATGAACCAATCGGTGAGCGCTTCGAGCCGTTATTGAACAAGAGTGCGAGCGTTGCAAGAACGCTATATACAATGACATCAGCACAGCGCTAACAGGTAGTGACATGCAGCGTACGTGCACTGCTGAAGGCGTTAGCCGTTTACTACCGAAAAACAAAAAAACAAAGCCGACTTCCAATAGAAACTGGCAAGTGCATATAAAACGTACTACGTGACCCACCCGCTTTTGAACGAGGAAAAGCATGCTCTATTGTAGGCTCTATAGGGCTGTGCCTTTAAAAGGGACCACGCCACATCACGAGGCAAAAAGGGGGAAAAAATAAAGAGGAATAGGAAAGAGAAAAAAAATAAAGAGGAATAGGAAAAAACATAATATCGAGGGCTGGCCGCTTCTCGCCTTACGAACACATACATATATCATCGCCGCGAACGAACGCGCTAACGGTGGCGGTTGCTAATTGTCACCCGCGGCCAGAGCGGCCCTTGTGCCGATCAAACAAAACGCTTCCTCCGTCCGCCGGAGAGAGAGGAGGGCCGTGGTATCTGCTTGGCTGAGGATGAGGAGTACTCAATACAGAGAGAGATGGGAGAGAAACGACGGCGGACAGAGATGTTCCCGGGCCATGACAAACGGACCGGCCACTTCCACGGCGCAGAAACGAGGTTTACAGCAGCCAAATATGTACAGGTAAATTTGGATGGAGGGGGGGTACCAAATGCGCAAATAGACCATCACGAGCTCCTGAGAAGGGGACCGCGCTACACAGCGCGCACACTTTTGGCAATTAACGCGAGCGCGTACACGCTTGACAAATGGTTCGGCAGAGAGTGTGCGCATGTGTATACACAGCTGTCACGGAGTAAAAGAAACTAGAGCGCCGGGGCTGCCTCAATTGGCCAGCCAGCTTAGAAAGCGCGCTGCGTATATACATACAGCCGTTTCGAGAGAGGAACGCAATTACCCCGAGCGCCGCTTGGCACACACGGGGAACCAAGGAATAACGGAGCGCGGAGCATTGCACGCGCATCGCGTGCAGTGGACATGGAGCGCAAAAAAAAAAAAAAAAAAGAAAAAAAGAACGAGGCGCAGAAAACCGAGGGGTCCATATGGGAGAGCGTACATACAACACGCGCATATGCACAACGGTGCGAGGTGTGCGTGGAAGAACATGTGTGCAAAGTATATAGGAGGGCGGAGCGGTAGCACGGAACGATGTGCTACCGAGCTAACTGGGCACTGCTTGCTCCTGTGAATGCACTATACGTACACGCGTGGACGCGCCTAGAATGGCAGCAGACCCAGTTCTCTATTCAAAGCGCCGTCCGAGGTTCGTGCGAGGAGGAGGGCAGAAAAGCGAAGACACACGTACGCGAGTCGGTTTCACGATCCGTCTAGCGGGCACTCACTGCAATGCCCACTTCCACAGGCACACGGAACCGAGTGCCGCTGGATTAGGGACCAAGGCGGAAGCCTCCCCCCCTCCCCCCCCCCCCTTCAAACCTCCATTTTCTTACGTTTTTTTTTTCTTTTTTTTTCATGCGTCTGTACCGTGGTAGCCAGAGATGGTATATTCAGTACCCATAGTCCTCCCCTGATGGGGCTGAGACAGGTGGGTCACCGCCGCTTGCGGCGGGGGCTTGCCTGCCACCGAATTTTTATCTGTTATAGGCCGTCATTGCACCCGCCACCGCTTCGGTGGTGGACGACGGCTGTTGTTGCGGCGCGCGTCTTTCTCTCTCTCTTCCGTTTCTTTCTTCTCTATTTTCTCTTCTGTCTGCACGAGGCAGCGGAGGTGGCTCAGCTACAGAGCCAGTAGCAGGCCCGTGCATTTTCTTTTCCTTCTTCCTACAGCCACAAAAACAACAGTACGCATTGGAATCAGATGCTCTATTCGGTGGCCAACGTATAGTTCCCAAGCCACGGCAAGCAAAAGGGACTTTCTTACACAACACAAGCCAGAACATATCTTCCACTTCAGAATCCGTCCGACAGGATCTTCCAATATTCTAGATGGCGCACGCACGCCACGGCGAATGCGGTAAAGAGCCAGGTACTCGAGGAATCGTGCGAGCGGAAAGATGATTTTGATGCATGGTCGGCGCTCTCGCGCAGTTAACAGCTTTAAACTGCAAGCTTACCGCGCTGCGTCGACGTCAATCGTACACGTGAAAATTAATTTTGCTCAATCTGCGTCCTACGTAGCCCGATCTCGCTGGAGTAATACACCAGTTGTGTCATGACCGTCCCTATACACATGCGCTGGCAGCAGGTGAATGCCGGTAACTTAATTCGCTAGAGAGAAGGGTTGAGGGTCTTTCCCTCTCAGTCATCCTTCCGCGGGAGGCCTGCTCGGCGGTCGGAGCGGCGACCGCCGAAATCCTCCGTTATACAGACCAGAGTGCTGCTTAATTCGCGATAGTTTCCGGTGCTCTCCCCAACTGGAAATAACGGCGAGATCATACTGGGTATGCACTAATAAACACCTTGCAAGGGCAGCTGAGCCCAATGAGATCGCTGCATCCCAATCCTTCCACCGCTACCAAGTGTATACGAAGTTGTTGTTGTTGTGGCTGTAAGAAGAAGGAAAAGAAAATGCACGGGCCTGCTACTGGCTCTGTAGCTGAGCCACCTCTGCTGTCTCGTACGGACCGAAGAGAAAATAAAGAAGAAAGAAAAGGAACAGAAAGACGCGCGCCGCAACAACAGCCGTCGTCCACCACCGAAGCGGTGGCGGGTGCAATGACGGCCTATAACAGATAAAAATTCGGTGGCAGGCAAGCCCCCACCGCAAGCGGCGGTGACCTACCTACCCCAGCCCCATCAGGGGATAAGTGTGACGACGACACGTTTATATACCGCGCGCGTGCTGCGCTGATGCCGCGAGCGTTGCGACCGCAGGAACGCGAGCGCGCGAAAAGGAGAGACAGTTTCAGCGAGGCCCCACCTCCACATCTCGCTCGAAAGAGCGGCTCACGGCGATCAAAGTATGCGCTCCGCACCTTTCTGCGTAAAGAGGTGGGATGGAGCTTAACACGGTAAGAAATCTGCGTAAGCCAAGGGGCCGCCGCTTTTCCTTCCTTTCTCTACTCTAAGCAGCGCCGCCAAAGCGCGAAAAAAAAAAAAAAAAAGCAAGCGGACGCGATTACTGCTGAGAAGACAACGGGACGCAGTCGAGCGTGAACAAACCTCCTACACATATGTCTAAGCGAGAACAGCCGATGAAAAGGGGGGAGGGGGTGCCTGAAGAAAAAGAAAGAGCACACAAAGCAGCCCATGCGCGCGAGCCAGTATTTAAAGTAGCCCGCGGTGGCCGTGTAAATAGGCGCGTAATGGCGGCAGGGCGCGATAACACGGGCAGACACCGGCGCGCGGGGCGAGCCCCGAAACGCGATTTGCGGCCGCCGCCGCCGCGTGAAAGGGTGCGTGCAAGTATACACATACGAACGACGGGGGGAGCATCTGTATCCGTTTATGGTGTTCGAAAGAGAGCGAGAGGGGGAAGCTTCGGCAGACGCCCAGAGCGTGAAACATATACAAGAACGATAACGCCCTTTCCCCGGCGGCGGCTGGCCGGCCGTATATAATACATCGGCGGTATTCGGGTAACGAGGTTGGTTATTAATTGGGATGCAGACCCCGATTCGGGCCTTTCACGCGTCTGCCCGTACACGGTGGTGGAGCGTGCGGCTTCTTTTCGGGGTTGAGCACCGGGCAGCGCCGTGTATATTCCCCATCCTCTCTGTTCCATTCGCCCCGAACGAGCACGAGGGACTGGCATTTCTTTGCCACGCGTGCTTGCACGCTCGGATAGCTATGCTTGCAGTGTTTTTCTGCATCATTGCGGGCAAGAAGGCACGGCTTCGCTTTCGGCAAAGCTTTTACTCGGGGTCGAGCCGCTCCTTTCTCGACTTGCCCCGTTGAACAACGAGGCGCCGTTTGGAGCTAATGTACACCCTTAGTCAAAAGTTTAGAGCACAGGGGATCTGCTTCTGAGCCATACTATATGGCTAGTAATGCATTCTCAGGTTTCCAAACTTGCTGAAGCCAAGAAGATTTTTCGTCCTACCCTCTCTAAAGGCAAGGGCTTCCACGATAGTTAAAGAAAATATAATATGCGGCTTAAAAGCAAACCCCTTGGGCTCTAAACTTTTGACAAAGGCTGTACGCCAGGCTCTACTAAGCGCTAGCTCCCCTCCTCCTCTCCCAGGAAGCCTCTCTTTAAAACTGCACTGTTGCTCAAGCTTCCTCGAAGGACTATCGCAGAATGGAAGTGGACGAGAAGTGGCCGTGTCCAGGCAGCACAGTGATGGCATGTCACGATCATACCGCGGTAATCACATTTAATAAATTTCTGTACATCAAATAATGATGACGTAGCCAGTAACGGCAATGACGAATGCGACGCAACACTTCGATGGGCTTCTAATTCACGAGCAGCGAGCACCACATGATATGTATGCAATATATATTATCACAGTCAAAATGGCAGGTGACTATATAGGTAATGATTCGATTCGCTCCTTGTGGTAGCAGAAACTTCGCTTTAAGATGATTTGGTTTGTGGTTTGTGGGGTTTAACGTCCCAAAGCAGCTCAGGCTATGAGAGACGCCGTAGTGGAGGACTCCAAAAATTTCGACCACCTGGGGTTCTTTAACGTGCACTGACATCGCACAGCACACGGGCGCCTTGCTTTTCGCCTCCATCGAAAAGGGAACAGTACAGTAGAGCGCCGTAACCACTGCGCCACCTCGGCGGGGTGATGTCTGTGAGCAGTCTTGCCGATGCAGTTTCCCCATTCATAATCACAATAATTATGTGAAAGACATCGTTACATACATATAAAAGCGCCCATTAACCAAGCCGAGCGAACGTGCGTGCCTGTGTCGCCTGTAAGTTTAGGTTTACAGGGTTTAACGTTCCAAAGCGACTCGGGCGTAGCCTCCAGAAGTAGTATAAGTGTCGGTCTCGTAATCAAAGAGCCGCGTCGTCGATACTATACGCGCCTCTAGGGGAGACATGTTAGCATGCGCCAGTAAAAGCGCCATTCCTCGAGCGCCTTCCAAGCCGCAAGCGTGCGCTTCACGCAAACGGGACAAAGCAGCCAGGTGTAAGGTGAACGGGAAACGGCTGTTGAACACGTCCGGATCTCTTGTCATGGCCTCTTCCTCTTGCATAACTAGACAAGGCACCGCCAGTGTCCCATCTTTATGGACCGCGTAACAATCTCCCCCGCGGGCGGCCACAGTCGCATGCGTCTCGCCATCGCTCGCCGCCCGCAAGACGACGAGGACAGGAGGCCAAGAGGCCATGGACGAGCGTGCGTCATCATCCAGCAACGCAGCAGCCCCCCCGCGAACACTCCTCCCTTCCCTCCTCGCGCTACCGCTTAGCGGCAGTCGAACAAAGCACCAGCGTTCCGGGTGTCCGGCAACGGCAATAACGCCACGCTTTGTTTCCTTTCGGTCGCCAAGCGCGCGCATACAGTACGCGGACGTAACGGTGGCACCTCGGCGGCGGAGCCGCGTTTCGAACACGGAGGACAGGCCGAACGAGTTGCGCCACGGCCTTGGGAATGCGCGAACACACCGCTGCAGGCCACGTGACCTCATCCCCGTTCAAGGGAATGTGTGCCCCTTCACCATTGGGCAACGAAGCGGGGCAGGAGCTATTGTGCGCGCAGCAAGGTCACCCTCAAGTGGCGGTGCCGAAGTGGGCGTCAACGGATTTCAAATGACAGCGCGGGCAGTTGACGACAGAATTGCCGGAGGACGGAAGCTGGCACTCAAGGCCACGCTCCCAGAGAGGCTATAGGAGCCTGTAGAAGGGGACACAGTGGTATATATGCCGACTGCGAGTACAGTAATAATACAAAAACAAATTAGTACTAGGCTGCCGCGAAAGGTAAGAAGGTGCACCTGTATTTCTTGAATACGGATGTAAACCTGCGTCAGCGCCAACACACCGCTCGCCTCCATGGAGACAGTAATGACGTGGCCCATCGGTTCCTCACCACACAGCGGGCGGCTTACAGCAAAAATGTTATCTCGTAAGCATGGGTCAATGAACTCCACTGAAAGCCGACGCCCGTTATACACCGGCCACGTTTACTAGAGCGATCTCACTCTTTGCACTCGAACGGTTGACCATCCCTCTGGCACGAACTCTTTCCAAATGAAACCATTTGTTTCAAGCGCAACGTATACAATCAGCAGCCATTGACCGAGCGAAGTGAAACCCAAAATACGTCTTACTGGACCCTATACCCAACACAAAACGCGAAGCATGCTCGGCGAATGCAGACAACGCGGGCGCTAGCTCTGCAGGCACCAAAGGAACCAATGAAAAGTGGCAATCAGGCTAGAGGTGTCAGAACCAAACAGGAGACAGCGCCCCAAGATTTACGGCCGGGGATCTCCCAGGTCGCCGTTGCACAACGCCGCGAACGATTAACGGCACACGCGAACGCCTCTTTTTTTGGCGCTCCCGATACGAAACTCCTGCAGCATTACTAACGAGTCAGGCGAGACAAATGACCTTTTTAGAATAAAAGAAGGTCGAACAAAACAGACAAAAAGGTCGCCGCTGCCAAAGCAGTCAGGCTTCGAAATGTCGCTGCGGATAAGGTCCATAAACACGAAAATGTTCTACAGGGCAATCTAATGACTTTACGGGGCGCGTGGCAGGATGACAGACTCAAAACAGCGACCCGAACTTTGCGGACAATGCGCGGGACTGCAGGGGCCAACAAGGAAGTCGCTGCATGCGGGCACAATTGCCAAGGAACTGTGCCGCAGGCTTGAGACTGCCAACGTAACGGGAGCGCGCGCTACTCCGTGCACAGCGAAAGGCAAGCGAAGGAGAGCGCGGTGGCACAAGAGAGTCGTATACATCGGCTTCCGGTCGGCGCCCGACGTTGGCTGGACGCAGCGCGACGATCAACGGCCGGTGTTGAATGAATGGGCTTTATGCACGTCTGACATGTCAGTTCCATTACTGCACGACGTGACTGCGAACGTCACAATTGACAGCCCAATCCGGCGCAGTGATGGAGCTAATCTTAAGGCGGCCCCGTCGAACACCACCCCGACCATGCGTCCTCATCGATTTGGCAGGAGGCCAAATGAGAAAAGACGAAGCTTGTCCAGAGACTGTCTGGTTGTTTGATGAACAAGATGGACTTCGCAGCTTTGTCAATTCACAGTTGGCTGCTAACGCCTCCGAATTTCGCGCGCGGGAGATGGAAGTCATCAGCAAGCGGTATTTGTTCTTCAGACGACCACGCCTAAAGATGCTGCCAACAGCAATTCTTCGAGAAGTAACAACTGGCTTCATTTGAAGAGAACCTAGTTTTGTACCTGGAATACAGCTTACAGCTTCTCAGACAACCAGAGCAATGGTTAAGTGGCCTTCGTCTTCTGAGCAGCACAAAGGGGGTATCGACAGTGGCCATCTAACATCTATACACAACCACACATCGCAGCACAGTCAGCGGAGCTGACGCAGAGTCCCAAAGCTGCTGCGTCGGCAAGAGGCCGCGAAGAAAGGGGTGATGTCGGTGATTAATGATGGAAACAACTTTCGTGCGGAGATCAACACAGAAGCACTCCCGAGTCGCATCGCGTACACAATATATAGCGCGTTATTCACTGCGCAGGTATCTGGCGCGTAACAGTTATCCAGCAGACACGTGCTCCTGGAGAAAAAGCAAGTTCTGAGAAGAAGCGAAGAACGACTGGCCGACGCACGCTGCAGTCGGAGTATATACGGTGCATAATGCGCGTGGTGGCCCCTTCGCCGAACGGCGTTACGCAAAGACCAGTCAATGACGGTCGTCGACGCGCCAAGTGCACAGATAGCGGGACGCCTAGCCGGTCGTTACGGCGGCGGCGCCGCCGCCGAGGCACGCCGTCTACACGAAGGGAGATCAACAAGAAGACAGCCGGGGAGGCGGCGGCGTAGGCAGCGCGCTCTTCGTCTCCGACGCCATGGGAAATGCACACGACGGCGCATGACGCATCGCTCTGTACTCGAAAGAAAAACCCCTGCTGCTGTGGCTGCTGCCGCTGCAGTGTGCGGAGTCGTCGTAGGGCGAAGAAGGTCGCGCAGGACACCTACGCACGTCTTCTCCGGAAAAAGAAACGGCGACGTCGGGGCTAGCGGTTCGTCCGCCCACCAAGGATGTAAGCTTATTGGAGCAAGTCCGCAATCACACCGGAAGGCACTCGACGACGCCACGCTCCGTGTGTGAGCGCACTGGATTATTATACTGCTCGGGTTCCAAGCGGAAATATGGGGTCACACTGTGACAGTGCCAATAACAACCACGCCAGAAAGAGGCAAAACAAGAGACAAGAGAGAAGGGACAAGCGCTCGACAGTCTTGTCTCCTTTCCCAATCCTTTTTCGCACTGCACAATGCACTGTGGATAACTTGAACGAGCTTACCCAGCTTTGATTAAGTTCCTTCAGAAACGTGTGCGTTCAGGAATTTTTCAAGGGAACCCCTTTCTGGATACAAATCGCCGCATCATATCCACTTAGACGCACAAAAATGCTGGAGAGCCAAGGCTCTGAGTTCGGGAAAGTCTGGAGAGCCCGAAAGACAAGTAGAGAAAGTATACACAGCGCCCCAGCTCAAGCCTCGCATCCGTTTTAATATTGACGGTCGTTAAGAGATAACAGCACCCACTGTTCGGCCACCTATAGTTCATGCTTGCATAATAAGAAGATATGTAATGGCGCACGGCGGGAGATTACAAGAGACAGAGGGACCGGAACTATAGCCTTATAGTCTAAAGAATGGAGCCCTTATGCGCAAAGTGAACAATGCAAAACTTCCGCGGGAGACGAGCTAAAAGCGCGAAGTGGCACAGCGAGAGGTCCCACTGACCCACGCACGAATGACGAATGCGCGAAATGTGTGTGTGTGTGTGTGTGTGTGTGTGTGTGTGTGTGTGTGTGTGTGTGTGTGTGTGTGTGTGTGTGTGTGTGTGTGTGTGTGTGTGTGTGTGTGTGTGTGTGTGTGTGTGTGTGTGTGTGTGTGTGTGCGCGCAAGGCGAAAAACGTGGGTTCGCTTGCGCCGTGGCCAACACCGGGAGGAAGGAGAGCGGCGGGCGGCCGAACTCCCACCGGGCGAACCTCGACGAAGCACCAACAGCACGGCCACGAAGCTAAAGGGGACACGCAACGCGCGTGTACACGGCAACCAAACAAAGGGGGAGGCAGGGCGAACAAAAGAAAGAACCTGGCGCAGCGAGGCACTGCCTGCGCTTCTTTTCGCCAAAGGCCGCCGGCTCTGTGTTTTCTTCATGCATCAGCCGCTGTCGAGGTTGGCGAAGTTGTGTCACACACCGCCCACGACGTACCACCAGCCCGCTTCCTCGGCTTCCTCCACCTCTTCTTCCTCGCTTGCAAACCGGTTAATGTGACTCCCCGAGAACGTGAGGAAACCGAGAAAGACGATATACCGCGTTTATCGGCTTACGCCTGGTGAATTTTTTTTTCTTTTCATAAAGCTAAGAGAAGACATCGCTGGGTGAACGCGTCTATTCACATATTTTGGCCCGATACAATCGGCGACTACTGTGTATACGTAACGAAGTGGAATTACAACAAATCTGCTCGGACTATGCGCAACATTTTTAACACAATTGGTGCTAACGGGCCCATAGATTGCTTTGGTTTGTGGGGTTTAACGTCCCAAAGCAAATCAGGTTACGAGAGACGCCGTAGTGGAGGACTCCGGAAATTTCGACTACCGAGGGTTCTTTAACGTGCACTGACATCGCACAGCACACGGGCGCCTTGCTTTTCGCCTCCATCGATAAGCGGCCGCCTAGGCCGGGATTCGATCCATCACCCTTGGGAACAGTAGTCGAGCGCCGTAACCACTGCGCCACCCCGGCGGGGTGGGTCCGAAGATTACGCGCGAAAAAAAAAAAAAAAAAAAAAAAAAAAAAAAAAAAAAAAAAACAACAACACGGAACTTCGATTTAAGCGAGCTGAATTCATCGACAGTTCCTCGCACATATATTCACCACTAGTTCCTTCCTTTCTATTTCATTCATTTACTGGCTATCCTCCCACAAGTGTGGGTGGCGCCATCGCGACATATGACCCAACGTTATTATGACCCAATTAAGCAACGTACAGTGCGGCAAGTGAGGTCGCCCGCAGAGGCCGCTCAGGCCGGGCGCCCATAAATTGAGTTAACGCGATGACATCGCTCCACTCTCAACTCACTTCCCTCCCATATCGTCCAGGCGTCTTTATCCTCTCACCTTTCTAATTTCTTCGCTCCTCAAAAGCGGCAGTGAGTCGACCAAGTTTTGGGACAAGTTCCGAGCGCGCAAGCGCGAAGCTGAGTAATCCCCTGGAACGAGAAGGGGGGTCTCTCACACGCACAGAGACAATGTTCTGTTCCGCGCCAGGGCGAGGGATGGATCCGTGAATAAGCAAGAAGAAAGCGCTGCCAGAGAAGAGAAAATGGGAACGACGACCACGACCGACGACGACGCGTGAATCATGGCGCGAAGTCGCTAACCGCGCTCAGCACGGTGCGAAATTTCTGTCGCGCAGCATCATCACTAGGACAGGGCCGGCCGTTTCGTCTTTTTTTTTTTTTTTTTTTCTGTCTCAAGCGGGTAAAACAATCTCCGCCGCCGAGGCGTAGGCGCCTTGCTACTCAGTCGCCCGCTTCCTGGAGCAAGGAGTGGCACACTGAGAAGCCTCCCCAACTGTATACATACTTCGAGCGTATATTTACGACTTCGGCGCCGGTGTATTTCGCCTTCTTCTCACCGGCGCGCTTTTTTGGAAGTCCCACTTTTACACCGTGGGACTCAGCGGTGTCTCCCATCCGAATGCAGCGCACCCAGTGTGCTTTGGGCAAGAACAAACACTCGGCGCGCAATGAGTATTCTCGAGACGGAGAGAGAGTCGGAAGAGCTGCTCTTCAAAACTCGCTATTTTTGTCCCGTTCCGCTCAGAGCGTAGGACGACGCCGCGTTGGCCGGTTGCGGACCGTAAAGATGCCACACACACACGGAGGTGGTCCCAATGTGTCGAGACACTAGCACGGGCGTGTTTGCACGATTCCCCGCCAAAGGAAGGACGCCGAGAGATTACAGACAAGGCGAAGGAGGCACGCGAATGCGGAACTATGGGTCATCCACAGGGCGTCCGTGGGGATAGCATTTACGCGGAAGCGTTGCAGCGTCAACGCGCGCATTCTGCAGCATCCTTTTAAAAAGAAACAGTTTTGGGGTCTTCAGGTGAGCCACTCAAGGGGCAGTGTGGGCTCCCTGGGCACTTCAAAGCCCCGAAAGGAACTTTATCCTCTGTCAGCCTGCAGATATGCAATGCAAGGGACTTCATATACATATACGAGCTCCATCCAACGCATGGATACGGCAACCTACTGAGCGGCCTGACAACTTTTAAAAAGGACTGCATACGTCCCTCGCGGGTCAAAACAACTAAGATGGGCGAAATCGCGCCAATGCGCTACAGGCTCCTCTCGCTGCACAGCACGCTTGAGAGTCCAGCGCAAACGGCCAAGGTGAACGAGATAAGAATGCGAAAACGACCGCGGCAACGTCACTGCCGTCTCGCGCTCCACGTCAGCGCCATCAAGAGAAGCGAGGCCGCTTTTAGAAGAGCCCGAGTTTCTTTTCGCGCCAAAAACATCCGGTATCGAGCGGGGCTTAACGGCGCAGAACGTCCGATTCTCTCGGCTAGCTAGCCAGGGCTCCCTAATATTCTCACGGCTGTACAACAGTGCCCGCACTGCTGCATGCTTCAGCGCGGCACCGTAGAGAACAGATGCAGCGGCGCCGTCAAACGAGCAGTGAAACGGCACCGTCAAACGAGCAGTGAAACGGCACCGATGCCGTTTACAGCATCATTTAACGGGCGGCCATCATCATCAGCAGCGCGGGAAATAGCCCGCGACGAGACGGACTGTGCTCACCGCGCGAGCGCCCAAACAGCACCCAGATTCGTGCGCACGCGGACTCGGAAAAGAACGAAAGAGAGCTCAGAAAAAGAGAATTGCACTGCCTGGCCTCAGCGTGATTAAAAACAAGAGTCGGCCCTCGTGTGTATGTGAGCGTGCCCGCGCAGTCCTCGCTCCGTTAGGAGGCGGCAAGCGGGACCAGAAGAAGAAGAAGAAAATAAAACGGGGTTGAAACAAAGACTGCCGTCTCACGTAACTGGTCAAACAGGCGGGTCAGGGAGCTGTTACGCGGCCTCTGATGAGCCTACGCGTCAAGCTCTTAGCTGAGTGTGTGTGCACTTGGACAATGGGGCGGCTCACACGGCGCGGAAAAGAAGGGCTGAAACATGAAGACGGATCGTGTAAGCTTACAGAACGCGGCACACACGGTAGGGTCGTCAAATGGACGCATATTAGGTTCCGACGAACAGCACTTGTCGTGGACGCGGTGCGACTAGACGATGGGCTAACCCCTGACACCCTCCGAGACCGCCGACCTCCAGAGCGGTTAGAGAGGTAGACTGCTCAACTGGAGTGACTTTCTCCGCCTCTCCAGTCGCCGAAAGCAAAGTCAGTCGGGACCAACACGTATTTAGGAAATCTCCGAAGGAGTTAGAACTCTCGGCGCCTATTGGGCCTCTCGAAGATTCACATGAAGGAGGAACGACACGAATGCATATAAACGCCACAAATTAAGGACACACCTGAGGGCGTTCATGCGACTGTATTTGCGAATGTTTAAGGTGGTAGAGACACAAAACTCTGCCCAATATAACTTTGCGAGAGACGCCGTGCACTGACATCGCACAGCACACGGGCTCCTTGCTTTTCGCCTCCAGCGGAAAGCTGGTGCCGCGGCCGATCTCGCATCCTTGGGCACAGTATAGGCGAGAGGCCTAGCACTGCGCCACCGGGGCGGGCCTCGCATGGCATTAATAGACATGGATCAACACATGGAATTCAGCATTATTCAAAAATTTTTAATCGGAGTTTGTTCTTTCTTCGTATTTTCCGGGTCTCCTATAGCTAAGGCTGCGACGCGGCGAGTGCGTCACGCGACGAATATGCAAAGCTTCAAACTTTCTGGGGGTAGGACAAAAATATCTCGATCAAACTCTCATATCAAACCAGCGTCCTCCATAAAAAAGCTCGCCTGCTAGAGGCCCTCCAAACTGATCTCCAGGGTACACGCATAGGCAGGAAAGTAAGCGTCATATCTTTCGAACCGACACGTGCAAGAAAATGTATGAGGCGGGGCAGGCTGCCCATGCAGTAAGTAGACAACTCTCCGTACTTTTCCACGGCCGGGCTACCCCCGTCACCGTGTTCTTGCTACTTTTCTTTCCTTTTGGCTCACTGCTATCTACCAGCGTGGACAGCTCCCCCTTCATACCGGCCAACCGGGTTCGCTGCTTCCTGCATGCGGGGTAATTCCGTCCAATCCTCCGCACCACTCAACGGACGGACGACAACGGAACGGGTCAGCTGCCCGCGGAGACTCGCGGGAGAGAAGAATACGACGTCCATCAGCGAAGAAACGTCCAAAAGTAAACACACGTACACGCAGGCAACTCGTCCTATAGTAACATTGCACACAGGTGCGTGGCCCCGAGAACTGCGTGCCTCGCGCTGGGACGTATATTGCTGGGACGTATAGGAATCCGCGTGCTCGGAATGGACTCGGACGAGAAATGGACGTCGCGAAACGATCCCCCGCGCGCGGCAGCCTCGCAACACGGGAACGTAGCCAGGACGGGATAGTACTTGAGTACACACGCATGCAAACAAAGACGGAGAAAAATATACGACAGGAAACGGGCGCTAGCGGCCAGCAGAGAAACAAGGGGGCATGGCTTTCGAAATGATAAAAGAAGCTGGTATATAGCTTCCAAGAATGGAACGCAGTCCTACGGCAGGCAGACACCACGCACGTCGAGGACCATCAGAGAAAAGACCAGGGAGGATGAAAGAAGATAAAAAAATATGGAAGGATCGCCCGCCGTGAACGAAATAAAGGGATGAGGAAGAAGAAGAATAAAGGACGTGAGGGCGAGAATGAAAGAAACACAGCGAAAGAGAAAAAAGAGCACGCCGTGGCAGTAGCAGCGGCGGCAGCGAAGCCATCGCGAAGGGGGAGGGGTGGGGGGTTAGGAAACAGGGTCGCCACCATAGTTAGCCTACTTCGGGGCGTCATTGTTGCACCGAGAGAAGCGGAGGAATGGGACTCTCCAGGCAGAGAAGAGTCAACCTCCTGCGCACTGCCGCGTCACGCTGCGTCTGTAGGAAAAATAAAATAAGGGGCGGGGGGGGGGGGGGGGGGGGGGAGGGGGGGGAGGTAGTGGTGGTCGACGTGTGCGTGCGCGAGCCGAAAGGCAAGAAGGAAGGAAAAACCAAGAGGAGAAACCTCTCGACGGCACCGAGTGCAACGGCGTTGCGCGACGTCACCTGCTCCTCCAGCGTCCCAGCGCTGGTGTTGACCCAGTGCTTGCGAACACAGTGACATTGTCGAGTATAGTTTCCGGGGAGGACCGGCAGGAGGCGCGAGTGCCAGCGGCGATGAACAGCCCCGATGGCTGCTCAGACATGGAGGTGCACAGGATATGAACGGTCACGCGACGTCGGGGCGCACCTCTCATACGGGAACAGGAACCAGGAACAAAACCACGCGAACCCCCCCCCCCCCCCCCCTCTTCGCCGTGCGGAAATCGCTTAATGGAAACTGCTCCGGGTCACCCAGTGCAGGTAGTATACACGATAAAGGAAGGCGGCGCGAGTGTTGCAATGAATCGTGGTGGCCACAACGCGCAAGGCCTCCCCACTCCCATTAGCCCACCCACTGTAATCCTCTCTTTCTCTCTCCATAACCCACCAAGAATGAGCTAGGCGCCAAAAGATACTCCAGGAGCTCCCGGAACTCTCCTGCCTTCTACAGTCCCCTTCCATGTTCCTTTCCCGTCGAAATATATATGTCTTGTCCGAAAAGCACAGACACACCTCACATTTTCCATTACATCGCCGGATATCCATCTCCCCCTAAATGCCCTTACTGCTCGGGATACCCTGACACCGTGCGCGTGCTGTGGGACTGTCCATACAGCTTCCAATCCCGCGAACAGTATACACAGGCTGTCTTCAGCCCAGTTATCGACCTCGTT
>NC_139353.1:42903529-42949005 GCF_055883805.1 Amblyomma maculatum
GTGATGAGCCTCGGTAATATTACGGATCTTATACGGAGGAGACGGACGAAATTTTCGAATAACTGCGGCGCATTTAAGCGCTACAAGCCCTGCTAGTGCGCATGGGCACGCCCATTCTTTCGGAATGTTCGTGAGCTATAATACCGCCGATCTCAACAGTGTGCCGTCAAAATGTGTTACACCTACACGTGTGCAATGACAGCTTAATGCGGCGAAAATTACAGGTAGAGTATACGCGTATGCCGTTAGCTGCATGTGCTTCGATTTCTCGAACCACCTAGCTGTGAGCATTAGCAACTTCGTTCATGAAAACCGTTCGTAGAAACTCGCGTCCCATAAAATAAATTTGATATGAAAGCATTGATTGAGAGCTTCATGATGGCAAAAAACACTATCCGCTGCATGTTTGAAGCCGTGCCATCCACCTGGCACCTACCACGGCTTGAATACGGAGAAAGAACCACCGCGACTGACAAGCGACGAAATAGACAAACGGAAACTGCATAACTTTATTAGGGAGCCGGCAAACGACGGGTTAAAGCATCGTGACGCTGGCCAAGCGTCTACCTCGGGTTATGCCCTACTGTGCACTACCTCATTTGGCCCGTTTGTGGTGGGTTGTGAGGCTTGTGCTTTTCGAGCGCATCCCGGGCCTGCTGGACGGCCCATAGTTGAATGTCCTTGCCTGTATTTTGCACAGCACTTTGAAGTTTCGGCGGGTATGTCCTGGATGCAGCTTCGGTCGGGAACCTGACACAGTCCCACATGATGTGCCATTGGTCCGTCGGACCCACTTGACACACACTGCACATACATATCACTCGTGTAGATGTCTGGGTGGAAGACGTGTAGCCCTGCCGAGGGAAGGGGTGACCCGGTTTGCAATTGCCTTAGGATGACCGACTCCTCCCGACTAAGTGCCGGGTGAGGCGGCGGCATTGTCCGTCGAGCGGTAAAATTTAGTCACTTTCTCGTAACTGGTCATTCGGTCTTTTGTTTCGAACCACCACTCGGAACGGTCCCCTTCGGGGGCGCGGAAGGTAAGCGCTCGCGCCACCGAATGGGCCGTCTCGTTGTGATTCGGTGAGGATGCACAATCTCCCGCGTGCGCCGGGAACCACTTCATGCGGATAGTGTTGACGCGGTCTTGAAGCTGGAGCTTACTAGAGAGTTTTAGCTTACCGTGATCCGCGATCCACTACCGTGAACCGCCACCGCGCATTTCACTACGCATGCTCAGAACCCTTGACGCCGATAGATGGCGCCACATACTGAATGTCCGCACATAGACCTGCTGCGTCGGGACCAATCAGCTTGTGCGCCCCGCTCACGCATGGTAACGGGTCACGGATTGCGGATCACGGTAAGCTAAATCTCTCTACTGATGATGGCGGCCGCCGGCGCGCACACTCTTGATTTCACCAGCGAGAAAGAGACGAAGGACTCGGATTTAACGAACGTCTTGAATGTGCTCGATCCTTGTTGCTACATAAGCGGAGTCTAAAAGGTGTGCATGCAATCGGATTTCCTGAGCATCAATCAATCAGTCAATCAATCAATCAATCAAATTTAACGGGCTTAAACGTTCAACAACAGGTGGTGTTAGAAGAAGCTCATGCTTTCCGCGCTGCACGCAATTAATCCTGCACTGCTACGGGAAGAAGGGGGGGGGGGTGAGGATGAGGAGGAAGAGAGAGAGATAGAGAGAGGCGCTTTCACGACTCGCTAGCTGCGCAAGACGCCGCGAAGGACGAAGGCAGCAGCGAAACGAAATTGGCGCCGCGTGATTCCGGCAGCTATAGAAGAGGGCGAACGACCGTGTATACGAATAGACGCCACCAAGGTATTATATACTAGGCACGGAACAGCCGAAAGCTGCCGGCCAGACTCGGTTACGGAGAGTCCGCCACTTAGGTATTACACGTAAGCGTGCGCGCACCGAGAAAGAAGCGCGGATGATACACGCCGCGCAGTTTCGCACAATCGACAAGTCGAACAGGCAACACCACCACCACAACTCGGAGGCAAAGCTTAGAAGGGGCGCTCGCACACGGGAGAGCGCGCGTGTAAGATCGCGGACTCGTTAGCTCGCTGCGTGTACCGCCGGATCAGATGTTATTATAATACTTCCCCCGGCAGTGAGTGATTAGAGAGCTTTCTAGCCATCCGCACTACAAGCGCGAATGCACGCGTATCTTTCTGCCACGGAAAGGCGCATGTATAAATATACCGCGGAAATTATACACAGTACGGGCAGCTCACCGAGCCGATAAACGCGACTCGGTCACACAATGGCGTCTTCGCCAGCGCCTATTACGTACGTCGGCAGCACCCGAAAGCCGAGGCCGAAAAGGGGGGCAAGCATTTCCGGTGTAATAAAAAGCTTGCTTTTTAATATTTTTCTTTTGCACCCTTTCCACCTCCGATTTCGAGGGATAACGCGCGAGTTGTGTAAAGCTGAGCGTGAAAGGTGTGTGCGTGCGTGATTTCAATGGGGGGAGGGGGGGGGGGGCAGCGTCGGCCGAAAGAAATAGCCAGCTCGGCGGCACAAGCCGGAGATGCTTCGAGATATGGACGCTCTTGGGTTATATAAGCAGGAGGATTAGAAACGGACGCACACAATTAACTCCAGCGTTGATGAAGCTGCTGCGAGAGAGAAATGTAGCACGCAAGAGCCGAACCCCTATTGTACACTCAGCGCCCCAACTGAACGTCCGGCCTTAGTAACGCCGTACAGAAGGGACGAAGGAACATGGTTATTGAAGCGCTACGTGGAATGCTACTGGAGGGGGGGGGGGGGGGGGGGGTAACCTCAGTCCGCTGATCAACGTTTCGACAAAGGGGTTGACTCGAACAATTACGGGTCTTCTTGATAAAGCACGCGATAGCCAACGCATAAGCTGCCCACCCGCCCCATTACATTACATCGAGCTCATCGAGTCACGCAAGATAGTTCCATCAGGAGTGATAAACACGCATATAACTGTTCTCCGGTCGAGATAAGCGCATTACAGCGAAGTCCACACGCCCATGCGCGCTCACCATGTGTCGTGACAGTGTAGTAGAGGTGTAAAAGACTACACAAACGGACATCAGGAAAATCAGTCGCTCCGATTCAAACCACAGGAGGCAGCAGCTCTGCAGAAGAGGCCACGCGAACGAAAAGTCAAGGCCTTCGAGTAAACAGACCGCGGCGATTCTTTCGAACCTTCGCCGAAAACCAACGAAGTCTTGGGCTTCTTGATAAGGGTGCGCATGCGCCCAGGAATTGAACAAACTCGAAAAAAGGCGAAACGTCTCGCGTACAGTCCGCCATCTTCATTGAACAATGCACAGAACTGCGAGTGCATCTGAATACCTTCGATAACCGCCAGGAAAATTGCTTTGGTGCGGTTAATTTCTACGAACGAAAGCTTCTATCTTTTTTGCTGGTTCTGCAGGCAAATGCTACGTGATCCTCGCATTCATGTCGGATGCCCCGTTTGTAACCTGCGATATTCCAAAAAACAACCGTCTATACAACACCAGTAGAATGTGGCTGCGATCCGTAAAGCGCGTGAAAGTTGACATCCGGGCTTTCTATACATAAGGTCGGCTTTCGACGTGCACTTTTCTCAATTCCAAGTCGGGATCGCGATTTCAAAGTACCTCACCCGTTGCACGATCGCGCTGACTGTTCTCTTCCGTGGCCAGTGTTCTTGCCTGATGCTTCTTCCGAATACGATCGAGTACTTCGGTGATAGCGTTTTTGGTGACCGGCAGCACCACTCGTGGAAAGTTCCGCCGATCAGGACGTCATTTATATGAGGTCATAGAGTCCTAGCAACACAGTTGGCAGTTGACTAGAGAGATATCCGAAACGAAAGTAGCCGTTCAAGCACGAGCCCGGGCCGGGTTAGCTGAGTAATTTTGAGCAGGCAATGAACACGCGTTCACTGGCCCCGAGATAGCAGATTTTCGGCCACCTCACGGACAAGTAACGCCATCTGGCGCCGTCAGCGCGATTTTTGTTTGAACGCGCGGCAGCGGCAATCCTTGGCGCCGAGGCGTACGCACTATATACTAGCAACTTCAATGCTATAGATAGTAATTAAAAAAAAGTATGCTGTTTCATTTGACGAAATTTGAAGTAATACTACTTACAACAACACCCCGTCCCAAGCCAGACAGTGCAGAAAACAAGAACCGGTGCGCTGACGGTGGCGAGCGCACTGCGTTTCGCGGGAAAGGGATCAAACGGGGAGCATCTAACGACATAGAGATGATGATGGCGCAAGCCTCACTAGCATAAGCACCGCACGCGGGTAATAAATGTAAACACGACCCCTCTCCTCAGGCTTCTCCTAAAGAATTTTCCAATAGCCGCAGGTTGAAAGGCCAGACATTATGGGCTCTCGAGCTGCACTGCCCAGCACACGTCGCCGTGCGAACGAAACAGCTACAGTGAACTGAATGCAAGCGAGGCAATTCATTTCCCAATTGAAGTGTACAGACGCAGAATGTGCACACCACGACCCGTCACGTGCCTGGCACGAACCTAAAAAGCTGGCGGCCACAAATCTTCCTCTCCAGAAGAAGAAAAAAAAAAAAAAACATGCGACGCGATTAACAATTTAACAGGCAGGCCCGTCGGCGGTCGTGCTCAGCCAGTTATTGCCTGTATACAGGCGGCACCCTTGCGTTTAAAGCTAGCGCCGTTCGGAAGAAGAAGCCATTTGCTATAACGATTAGCCCCGCGGCCAGCTAGCAAAGCGAGCCGTGTATAGTTGCATGCGCCAAGGCCGCCCGTTCAAAGAGGCTGGCCAACCGCGCGTGTATACGCCACAAACAACATCATGCCCCGTCGTGGATTGGAACTCTCCAGCAAGGCCCTTTTGAAGATCGACTAATCTTCACACGAAGGAGGTGCCAGCTGCTGTACGTGTAACTTCAGGGTCGATTACAGGGCCCCGAGTAGCCGCTCTGCCTTGGAAGATCCTAGCATAGCGTGCGCTGACATCGTTGTTGTTGTTGTTGTTGTGGCTGTAGGAAGAAGGAAAAGAAAATGCACGGGCCTGCTACTGGCTCTGTAGCTGAGCCACCTCCGCTGCCTCGTGCAGACAGAAGAGAAAATAGAGAAGAAAAGGAAAAGGGAGAGAAAGACGCGCGCCGCAACAACAGCTGTCGTCCACCACCGAAGAGGTGGCGGGTGCAATGACGGCCTACAACAGATAAAAATTCGAACCGGGCTAGCCCACGCGCCCCGCCGGGGTGGTGCAGTGGTAAGACGCCCGACTACTGTGCCGGAGTTCCCGGGTTCGAACCCGACCGCGGCGGCTGCGTTTCGAATGGAGGCGAAACGAAGAGGCGTCGTGTGCTGTGCGATGTCAGCGCACGTTAAAGATCCCCAGGTGGTCGAAATTACTCCGTAGCCCTCCACTACGGCTCCTCTTTCTCTCTTTCCACTTTCATTCCCACCTTCCTCCCTTCCTTACGGCGCGGTTCGGGTGTCCACAGAGCAAGTGTGACAGTTACTGCGCCTTTCCCTTCCTGTGAACCAATTTAACTTAACTAGCCCCCGCCGCAAACGGCAGTGAGGGGAGTTTCGGCGAGGCATATATAAAGGCATGTGTCGAACGGACAGCTATATCTGCACGGAGTGCAGAGTGCAATACACGCAACACGACTTTTTAAAGTTCATTTAACGTAGAAAAGGCGTAATTCCTACACGGGCTTCCCTAATGGTTTGTCGAATGTGCGATAAAAAAAAAATACATCGGATGCTACGAGACCCGGGCACGTGTTGTGTGTAGTGCTCATCGCGCCAAAGGGAACGCTGCGCGCCTATCGAAATGATCGGGACGAAGTGGTGCGCTTACACAGTGTATACGAAACGTGCGAAGCTCGCCTGTACTACGTTGTACGTATAAACATGCTCATCACGCATTATAGCACTGTGAAAAGACGCAGGCTGTAACAAGACAACAGAGCCTGCCGCCAAGTCGCTCTTTTCCTCTTTTTTTTTTTTTTTCCTCAGTGACGTGTGAAGGCTAGGAAACTGCGAGCGCGAGACCAGACAGCGCCTCCTTTATTTAGTTAAATAAAGGAGGCGCTGGACCAGACAAGAAAACCCAAGCGACAGGGAGTACGCGTCATTTGTCGTAACATGCATGTGGCGATTGGCAACGACAGGCGCCGCTGAGACCGGAAGGGGCTGCGGAAGGGCGCGCGTCGCATACGTTCAGCTCAGACAAAAGAAGAAAAAAATTACTTGCTTAAGCGGGCTGAACAAGCGAGCTCCCTGTTTGGAGATACAAGCGAGTGAACGCCGCTGTTGCTCTGAACGGGAGAATTACGCCACCCAGTGGTTATCGCGTACAGAGAGAGCCGAGTGCACCGCTTTTCTCGGGTCTGCGTAGGATTTCCGTTCCGCTAGACGCTGGTTGTGGTCCAATTTTACTTGGTTTAGCCGCCGCAGCGTCTAATCTTCCGAAGCCAGCTGTGCGGTCCAGGTCGCTGACATCCGGTAAGCGGACAGCGTCCGTGCCGCGTCCGCTCGAAGCGCATGTGGACTGGGAGCAGTGCATGGGTTCTCTTCCGAGTAGGCACTCGATACAAGAAAAAAAAAAAAAAGCCTTGGGAGGACAGTCCAGTATGCTGGGCACGTTAGTCGAGGCCTACTACCCACGCCTCTCTTCTCCCCGTCGCGATATCGCCGGCCAAACACCTGGTGTTTAGAATGCGGCGTAAAAAGCGCGTGGGACGGCGGCAGATGCAACCAGACAGTGCAATGCACTGCCGCCGTCTCGGACGCGATTATTAAAAGGGAGGAACCAGTGCTCCCACACGCGGCCGAAGGCAACCCAAGCGGAAGCACCGGGAAAGGGGGGAGGAGGCCGGCGGGAGAGGGACCAGCTCCTAAAGCTCGTGCACAGTTCCAACTGCTTGCTTCATCATACATACGTGCGGCAAAGTGAACAAGTACAAGAAGCAAAGCCAAGTAAGTGTCTTATATGCGAAATGGCGTCCGTGTACACACAGGGAAGGCGAGCAATGCAATGAGAGACCCAGAAAAAAAGAAAAAAGAAAAGAAAAGAAAAAAAAAATCACTGTGCAAACTGTGGGTGCCGCAAACACGGCGTGCGGAAAGCGCGAGACTGGGAATAAGGCAGATGAGGAGGGGGACAAAGACTGCTGAACAGGCCCGCATATAGCGGGGGAGAAAAAAAAAAAAAAAAGAAAACGCGGAACGGGCACTACATGAATGCAAGGGTGCATGCATGCATGCTTAATGAACCGCGCAGAGGCGAGGAGCGCGAAGGGTGGAGTTGGCATGGTGAAGAACAACCGAAACATCCACCGAGCAAATACGGATAGATGAAAATAAAGGGGCGTTTCGAGGCGAGCTACCCCAACGAGGCAGGCGCTTGGGCATAAAACGAGCCGGAATAAGTCACCCACAATGTCCGTATACGCTACTGCGAAATTCCCGGCGACTAACAGCGGTTGCAAAGCAGCAAGCACAGTGCACGTGATCTGACAGTGGGCGCTGGGTGATGCTATGTTCACAATGAGGGCAATGGTGAAGCACTCGACTAGCCCACTACACGCTCCCCCAAACTGCGCGCCGAGAACTCCGACACTCCGCGCATGGAGACAACGGGCTACAGATCGGTCGGGTTGCTTCCCCTTCGTAAGTATACACCAACCAGCCTCGACGCTGTTCGTATTTGCGCCCCGCAACCACTGAAAAAACCAGGAAGTAGTGGGTTTCGTTTACGACTTCTTCGTGTTTCATGGATCACACCGACAAAGATTAGGAAAAAAAAAAAAAAAAAAAAGCAATGACAAACACAACAAGAATGTAACGCCTTTTTTTTTATTATTATTATTCGCGTCCAGAAACAACACGCACCGCATCGCAGCGGGCAGCACCACGTCACATACACTCCTCGAGCCGTGCGCACTCTCAATGAACCGTCGGATAGAAAAGGGACCAAACCATCGATATTTCGATCGTTCCCAGGAAATCTACACGAGTGTCAGAGCCAAGGCGGCTCTAGACTCGGCAGCTTGGAGCCGCCCCGGAACGCACTGCACTGCCGCCCCGGAACGCCCCATACAGCACTGCACTCAAGCCGCCGCCACCCATATATATCTCTCCAAGAACACTAACGCGCCGACAGCGTGCTGCACGGCGGTCATCGACGCCAGTCGACGCGACGGTTGCTCGGTTACAAGATCGCGAGCACCCCGGACTTCGGCCGCACACACGTGCGCCTCTCTGCCGGCGTATGAGGAACCTTTACACACCTTCACATGAACCTTTACACGAGGGTGGACGGCAAAGCTGAACAAATAAGGGGAAAAACTAAAAACAGGATTCGTGACACGCACTACCGATTTGCAATTCGCGTTTGGGTGCGAGTATAGTGACACACTGCAGATGGCGACCTGATGTGTCAGTCCCGAAAGAGAACAAAAGGAAGCACTCCCCGTTCGCGCTGGGCGAAGCGGAGAGAGGACCGACGTCCGCTGTTTTTGACTTCCGGTACGACGGCCGGCGAACGCAAACAAGAGCGGCGAAAAGTGCTCTTTCAGTAGGCGTGGGCAGAGGCAAACACTCTCGTCTACAGAGGAGGCGCTGCCCAAAGGCGAGATCACTCGAGGAGCGGTTTTCACAAATATAACAGAAGAAAAAGAAACAAAGAAAGAGAGAGAAACAATGAAGAGTGAAATGTGATGGAAGGAAAAATAGAGAGATGAGAAAACGGATAACATCGAACAGCTATAGGGTAGTGGTTGTCAGTGACGAGGAGACGGACGAGCCGGGCTTCCGTCATCTCCCCTCCCCACTGCCTGACGAGCGATGCCCCGAGACAGGTGAAGGTAGACGGAGCGAAGAGCGGTGCCGCACCCTGCGCAGGCACATTGACGTGGGAGTCGACCAACAAATATGCAAACGTGGCCGGGGGAAGCCAGCAAGCAAGCAAGCAAGCGCGAGGGTCACCTTAGCAACGGTCCGCGCACTGGCGCCTGCTCGATATGCCTCGGATAGCGGGAGACGTATGGCGCCGGGAACCATCGTGTTATATAGGTATATACATTTTTTTTTTTTTCGCTCGTGCGGGTTGCCTCCGCGCCCCGGAGGGCAAGACAAAGACGCTGCGCTGCGTCTTGGGGGCGTGTTATGAGGGGCGGAAAAACGTCAGGGAAACTCCGCGATGGATTAGGGCACACATGTTACAATGGAGCATTTGCAATTTATATTCACGTAGAGGAAAGAGAGAGAAAAAAAGGCGGCTGGGGTGCACGGCTTCATCAAGCTTTTTTGTGGCAGAATGAAGACGAGTCATGGTTTAGAAAATTAACCCGCCATTACCACAAGATTAGTGAGCGCGGCCAAGCGACGGCAGGGAGAAAACTATCTTAACCGGTAGCTACAACAGCACGCGGCAAAACATTGATGATACATCAAACATAGCTGTCCGCGAGAGAACCGGGCTACTGCAAAGAAAGGCTACATAAAAGGGTAAATGTTACACTGGGCCCAGTGCGAAGTTCCCTCGAGTTAACCCCGTCTTCTCCAGTTTCTTTTTTTTTTCTTTTCAGCCACTATGATATCAGAAACTGCAAGTTTTTCCCTGAAGCTCCTTCTATTCGTAACGGCAGAAATTCGTTGTAGTCTTTCCTCAATCATCATCACCATCATCATCAGCCTGACTATACCCACTAGAGGGCGAAGGTCTCTTCCATATTTCTCCACTTAACCCGGTTCTGTGCTAGCTGCATCCACTTGACCTCTGCGAACTTGTTAACCTCATCCGCCCACCTAACTTTCTGCCGCACCCTGCTATGAATTCCTTCCCTTGGAATCCAGTTTGTTACCCTAAGCGACCACCGGTTATCCTTTCTTCACGCTACATGTCCTGCCCATGCCCATTTCTTCTTCTTGATTTTGCACTAGAATGTCAGTAACTTGAGTTATTTCTCTGACCCACTCTGCACGCTTCCTATCTCTTAATGTTACCCCTACCATTTTCCGTTACATAGCCCTCTGGGTTGTCCTCAACTTTCCTCGATACGTTTGCCTCATCGCAACAAATTAACATCCGCGCTCGTTCTTCTTGAGCACAAAGGCCCTTCAATGCCTTGAGGTATTGACACACTGTTAGCCCCTCTACCGGCGAAGCCGTTCGGTCGGAATATATGTTGGTCTAACGCCCCCTCGACTTCGTTTCCTCGCAATTCCCTTGAAAGGGAAAGAACTTGGGTAGAGAACTTGGACGTGCGTGCAAAGCAATCTCCTCTCAAGCAAGGTAACGAGCAGCACGACGAAATTTGTTTAGGTCTCGGGTCTCGCACCCACCGGGGAAAAAAACAACAAAAAATTCAACGCAAGTGATCGTCGCCGATTGTTTCTGCACTTCAGCGTCCTTGATGCGTCCTTCAAGGGCAGCAATGGTGGTGGTACAAACTTTGTAACACATGCACGACCGCCCCTGGTGAGAGCGCTGTGCACGTCGCTCGAGGCGTAAGCGCGCGGACGTCCTCTAATCGATAATGAAAGCGCTGCGCTCGAGCGAGTGCAGCGGTCACGTACACTAGCTTGGAAGCCGCTGGAAGATAGCGCTCGGGCCAGTGTCTACATGCGACGCAGACTTGGCGAAATGTGCCCGGCGGCGAGGACGATAACGATGAAACCAGTAGCCGGCGCCCTACTGCAGTAGCATGCACATATCTGAGTGTACCCTTTCGCTCCACACATATATATTTTTTTTAGGTTACCTCTTTTTTGTTTGTTCAATGTGCGCAGGGACGCTGAGGGGACATCAGTGATGGAGATTTTCATAGGTGTGCGTTCGATAATTTATCCCAGCGCCATTCTTTTTTTTTTCTCTATAGTTTCGGTTTTGGCAGGTTCTCAGTTGAGAAAAATGTTCTCGCCCTTTGTCTCTTTCACACACACACACACACACACACACACACACACACACACACACACACACACACACACAAAGAGAGAGAGAGAGCATGAAAAAGAGGTGCCTATATTCATTCCAGAGGAGCGCAGCGCAAAATTACAGACTTGACCATGACAGCCAACTGGACTAGCCATTCAGGAACCACCAATACGAGGCGGCCGCCTGGGCCACACCCAAGAGAGGTCGATCGTAGATTCCACTGGGACTGCATAATACCCTCTCATTTCGCGCGGACAGAAAAGAAACGCGGAAGTGGTGAAAAAAACAATGACAGGAAGTGCGTGCGCAGCTTGCGCGCTCAGCACTCGACGTGGTGCACGTGCGTGTGCGCTGCTGCTGCTGTCAAGCAAGAGGGCCGCACGACAAAAAAGAACTTAGAGAGAGAAAGAAGAACGGGAAAAACTACAAACGCTGCTGTGGAAACAGCATATGCGGACGCGGCATGAAATACAGCCAGGTGGAGTCGGCCAATAAAATTTGACGGAGGAGTGAAGCGGTAAACCACAGCGAAAGAAGGTCGCGGGGATGGAAAGCGGGGATATGGGCGGCGCGCGCAGGCGAGCGTGAGACACGTCGAACCCTGTCGCGACTCGGTCCCAGACAAGTGAAAACCGAAGCGACGAGCGCAGCGACAGATGAATGGGGCGAAAGTGGGGGGTCGGTTACTGTTCTTCGCGACCGCGGCGCAAAGAAGCTCGAGAGCTACGGGAGCTAGGTGTCACGGTAGCGACGCATATACGCTGTCAGTCACGCAGAGAAAGCGGACAACAATGTGCCGACTTAAAGGAGTAAACGTGCCGCAGTGGTTAGCCTTTCTGAGGACTAATTAGGTTCTCAATATCGCTTGGTCCCTCAAAGGGCAGCCACCACTCCCTCGGAGACAGCAAATGGTTTAACAAGCCATAATTGGTCATCCTTAAGATCGACTAGTTTAATCTTTCTTTTTTTCTAGTTTGGGCTCGTGTACATAAATAGCGTCACTGAATAGTTACGTTAGTTATCTACCGCTGTATACGTTTCACGCTTTCGTGCTCTGTATTTTACAAGGGTCATCAATTTTTATTTTCACATATTTGTATTCATGTAACCACATCTGTTTGTAGAAAGAGTCAAATGTTGGCCACCTGCACACGGAGAGCCCATGACACGCGTGCATATTATGAAAAAAAAAAAAACAAAAAGGCCAGCCTCTCCTCTCCCCCCCCCCCCCCCCTCTTCTCCCGGACCCTTACTAAAACAGCGGGGCGCGCGCCCATGCACACATCTATAAATCACCCTGAGCGGCACCACCGCAAACAGACGCGTGCGTCGTTCGACAGCGCCGTCACACAACTCGGGTTCCGCGACACCGTCACGACAAGAAATGCGCGCTACATGGGGGGAGACTGTGCGAGTAGTTCAACGGCGGCGGGAGGACATCGACTGCTCTGCAAGTTCAAATATGCAAAAATAAAAAAAAGCAAGAAAGAACGAGCGAATGCGAAACGAATTACAAAAACGGTACTAAAAAAAAAAAAAAAAAAAAAAAAAAAAAGAGAAGACAGTGCAGAGGAGAACCCCTTTCACTCTCTGCGATGACGGCAGCAGCGCCTGCTCGTGGTTGCAGCACGCCAGGCGCTCATTCCCGAAGCACCTGCGCAAGCGGTGTCGGTCGTGCGCTCGCAATCACTCTCTACTACAGAACACACACACAGGCGGGTTGGGCAGGACAGCGACAAGAGACGCACGAACACACAACAGAGGCACGACTGTGCGCAGCCGCTCGGCTGAATCCCGCCACAGCTGCTGCCGCCACAGCACGATTCTTCGGCGCCGCCCGACTGAGCCGCATCGCGAGCACAGCCGCACCCACGATTCATCTCGAACTACTCTCTCTCTCTCTCATATGTGAAACGCTACAGCGTACGCGGAGCGTATACACAAACATACACACGGCGCCTTTCGGAAGACAAGCGCGTCGGTCCGCGGCCTCGAAACGCGCGGGACCACGACGACGTTTCGGCTGTAGCTCGCTCTCACACCGAGTCATTAGGCCCGCACCAGTTCGATGGGATTGTCAGTGGATTGTAGAATTTCAGGCTGCAAACTGCTCTGAGATGTCGCCGTAGGCCCTAAACGACGTACTAAACTAGGGGAAAAAAAAAAAAGCGTAATAAACGCTTGTCGTACAGGAACCTCCCCGACGGTCATTGTCCTTTGGTTTACAATGTAAGGGGACGACGTTGAGTTCGAGAAAAAATAAATAAAATAAAATAAAAGCGAGCACTGCAGTCGATAGAGAGAAAGGGCACGCTGACCACGGACATGGTCGCCCTATCACTCATTATCAGTCGTCGGCCCTGAAAGGACACTCCGGAAGAAGCGGTGCGGGGATCCCGGCTTCAAACTGGATACAGGGGCTGCGACTGAAAACCGCGAATGCAACAACGCCTCAGCGGAAATTTTATCTCCATTTTTGCTTATATTTCTTTTCTATGTCGAGACAAAACTACTGTTTATTTCGACCACCTGAGCATGCCCGAATCTCGCCGTTTTTTATCCCATGGTTCGCGACGAATGACGAGCTTGGTGAATGGGGGCCGGAAGGAACCGCTGCCAATATAATAGAGAGATTTAGCTTACCGTGATCCGCGATCCGCCACCGTGGCTCTCTACCGCGCGTGGACGGGGCGGTAAAGCTGATTGGTCCCGACGCGGCAGGTCTGTGTGCCGACATCAAGTACGTAGCGCTTTCTGTCGGCGTCAAGGGGGGTCTGTGCATGCGCAGTGGAACGCGCGGTGGCGGATCACGGTAGCGGATCACGGTAAGCTAAAACTCTTTACTAGAGAGATTTAGCTTACCGTGGTCCGCGATCCGCCACCGTGGCTCTCTACTGCGCGTGGGCGGGGAGGTCAAGCTGATTTACTAGAGAGATTTAGCTTACCGTGGTCCGCGATCCGCCACCGTGGCTCTCTACTGCGCGTGGGCGGGGAGGTCAAGCTGATTGGTCCCGACGCGGTAGGTCTGTGTGCCGACATCCAGTATGTGGCGCCATCTGTCGGCGTCAAGGGGGGTCTGGGCATGCGCAGTGGAACACGCGGTTGCGGATCCCAGTAGCGGATCGCGGATCACGGTAAGCTAAAACTCTCTAATATGAAAGCCCCCTCAGGCACGCCACAAACACTGCTTCCAAGCCATGCCGTGAGGTTGTCACGCTCCCGACCGACAGCAACCGGCTTCCGTTGCGAGAGAAGGCGAGTTAGGGGCGCACTTTAAGGGCGTGTCAAACGGTGTCCGCGATACGTCTAGAGCCGCACGTGGGAACAATGAAAAAAAAAAAAAAACACTAAAAAATCAATAAGAATAAGACTAAAGTCCCGACAGCTCCAGCCTTGCGCAACGCGTCCAATGAGTCGCGCTGCACCACCGCTGCCGCACGCTACTCAAGAAACGACAAGACATTCATCAGGCGCGCTCAACGAAGCGAGACGCACACACACACACACACACACACACACACACACACACACACACACACACACACACACACACACACACACACACACACACACACACACACACACACACACACACACACACACACACACACACACACACACACACACACAGGCTACACGCACGATGCAACGTCGCGGCCCTCTCAAGGCTCAGAAGCGGGCCAAGGTGTATTAACGGCGAACACCCTACTCGGGTGCTGCCACGTCCGAGGCAACTTGTTAATTGCCACACTCTTGATGGAGAGAGAGAGAGAGAGAGAGAGACGTGACTCGCAGGCATCCTTCACCGATCAACCGGACTCTGTGTGACGCGGGCCTGAGTTGGTCGAAAACAGGGCCGCGCTACCATGCAGCAGCGCGGTAAATTTGTTTCCACCACACCGCCTGACAGCTTGAAGACAGCTGCCCGTAGCTGTATCGAAAGCCGATCGCCATCAGCGGGGGCAGCGCCACAATGCATTCATCCGAGACGGCCTCATTTCGTAGGGCCCGGGATTTTCCATTTATAGGCTGCTGCTGCTGCTAAGCTCGCTTTTCGCACGACACTTTCTCCGCTCTCTCTCTCTCTCCTTTACTTCGCACCTAGGGGTGTGCTCGCTCGTGCGCGCTTCCTGGGAGAACAAAATGACGCGCGCCTCTCCGATAATATATACCGTTGTATAGTTGTGTATGCGAACAAACGCGCGGTTCTACTTTCCCTGCTCGGCTTCGGTTTCTGACGGCCATCGAGCTGTTTCCGTAAACACACAAATTGTTGGGCCCCAGTCACTATTATACTCAAGTCGTCCCTCCGTCTTCTTCTAGACGAAAATAAAAAGTCGGTCACTTGTGACGCGGGCCGTGGTCCGTGACAAGTTCCGCGTCCGTCGGGCGCCGCGCGCTTCGAATGATCGACGCGAATAGTGAACTTTGAGATGACATTGAAGGAGGGACACCTGAAGCGGCCTGTCATACTCGGGGACATCCTACTCCGGCACTGAAGGGAAGTCGAGGTAAAGAAGACGGGTCTTGGGAGTACCGTCTCTCCGAGTTTCCACATTAAAGAGTTTTAGCTTTCCGCGATCCGCTACCGTGATCCGTCTCCGCGCATTCCTCTGCGCATGCCCAGATCCCCTTGACGCCAACAGATGGCGCCACATACTAGATTTCGGCACAAAGACCTGCCGCGTCCGGACCAATCAGCTTGAGCGCCCCCGCCCACGCGCGGTAGAGAGTCACGGTGGCGAATCGCGGGTCACGGTAAGCTAAATCTCTCTATTTGCTACTACACCGCAACCACAGCCGTACAACCCAATCCCTGAGGCTTGGCTTTCCCGCCTTACCTCTGCTGCAGTGATACGCAAAGTTACCAGCTAAGTACAGCGGACAGTAAGCTGCACTGCAAAGCAACGAATCAAAAAGACCCTGCCCGTATTAAGTTTTCCTTTTTAAAACGAAAGCATCCTACGCGGCTTGTATGCCAAATTTCACGGTATCACTGGCACGGAACTGCAAATAACCCCCGTGTCATTCGAAGCGACTGTAAAGGGGGAAAAAAAGGAGTAAATCGCGGCGAAAAAAAAAAAAAACAAAAAATAAAAACGCTACAATCATGCAGCGTGCGCCAATGTGTTCAAAGTCCGAACAAAGCAACAAAACGCACCGCCAGTGTAAACAAAGCGTCGCACCCATTGTTAGGCGGTGGCGCGACCGCAGCTACACAGAGATCACAGAGTATATACAACTGACAGAGATGCGCGCGTACGCTTGTTTCAAATACAGCCTTCATTGGCGGAAGCGGAAAGAAATCGCACATCGAGCGAGTAAGAATAATAATCCTAATAAAACAACCCGCATAATAGTAGCGCGTACAACGTCCGTTCTACACACAACAGACAGCCTCGCACGGGCATAACTGAAACGAGGCCTTGGCTGCCGGAAACCGAACCCGCAACCTCAGCAACAGCAGCAGCGGCGCGTCACGATTCGCGATTCGCTAACGAGGAATAATAATAAAACAGGCACAATAGAGGAGAGCGCGTGCTAAAACATCCGTTCTGTACCGCAGAGCTTAAACAGCCGCGCACGAACACAGCTGAAACGCGGCCTTCGTTGCTGCTTCGGCGAGAGCTACACGAACCCGCAACCTGGAGAGGCTACAGGGGGCGGCGGAGAGCCACCGCCCAAGAGAGCGTGACAGTAGGGGAGGAAAGGAAGCGGAGGGAACCGATCGTGCGGCGCACACGCAATGCCAAGGCCGCCCCACTGGGCCCGAGGCTCGTTCCGTATGCACGGCACACGCTCGGCCAGGCGAAGACACACAGAACGGAACAGTCTTGAGAGAAAGAACACTCGCCGAAGAATCAGCAGGCTTCCTTGAACGCAGTGACGACACCATACTGGCAGAGGGCGGAGAGAACAAAGGAGGAAGAACAAGAGAGAGAGAGAGAGAGAGGAGCCAGCAAGCACACAAAGATGGCGGAGCTCCAGGGAGCATCCCCCGGATTCACAGCATGAGAAATGATGCGACGCCGATGGGCGCCAGCAGCACACCGCGCATAATGTATACACGCATCGGAAGTGTGGTGGTGCGTGGCCGTCGTGTTCTTTTTTTGCGTCACGCCACACTACAACTTGTATGAGTGCGTTTCACGCCCGTCTACGAAATACTATTGAGTTGTCGAGGCGCACGGGCTCTTCAAGAGCGCTGTGCTCGTGTGCGAATATCTGAGAGGCGAATATCGATCCGCAGTTAGAATGAGCCCGATTAGGAAATGATTTTACACACTCGCGTCGGAGAAACGATGAAAGGAGGTGGTGGAAAACATTTATATCAGATACAAATACAGGAGGTTACGCATAGCGTCGCACGATTCCGACTGCAGAAAGAGAAAGAAATTTCCGCTGAAGAAAAAGGAAAACAGACGTAGAGGGTGATCGAGCTCGCCTCGTTCCGAGTTATAAGCATTTTTCTCCTGACATTCCCCATGTCAGCAGCCAGTGAAATGCACAATTTGACGACACGTTTATCATCGCTTCATGCACCTCACCGTCAAACGAAAAGCGCCGAGTTATGCATGCGAAGCCATTTGTATAGAAACGAAATCCGAGAACAAGTCTTTCTAATCCAAGCCGAGACCGGACTGGATGTATCATACCAATGGGACTCAAATCAGTCTCCCAACGGAGTAACAGTGACATAGCTGTGTTAGGTTGAATTGTGCCGACCCTTAACTGAGTGCATGACATCATCTGGGTACGTTCGATTTCCCCTCGAAAACAATCCCTCGCACTCCCTTCTGTGTCGCCGCATGAAACGTATCTAACCCCTGCCCGCTGCATATGTCGCCTACGATCATATCGACGCTTCCACGTTAACGTCCAAATTTCGCACCCTCCAGTAACGCGACACAAGGTATAGCATGCAATATTCTTTTCCGGAACACTGCTACCTGAAGCTCTCGATCGAGAGTATCGGCAAGGTGCCACATCAATACGGACTCGTAATTCCCCTCCAATTTCCAGGATGCGGCGGATGGATTCCCCCAAGACAAATACGCAGTTGGCCCCGCCCCTCCATGCTGCTTCTTCAGCACATTGCTTTAAACATTACTTCGGTTTTTCGCTTTACCACGATGGTGAGCCAACTATTAGTACCCGTTAGGAGTAAGATCAAACAAAACGAACGCTCCCTATCGATGGCGACATCACTTCGTCGGTAAGGTTCGACAGGTGCGAAACAGTAGCACGAACTCACTACGTGTCAAACATACATTGGCGTGTCTCCGTGAAGGACGTATTAACGACATTAATCTTACTATACAGTCCTGCTAAATGAAAACTCCACGTGCAACTATGCACTCGAGGCATCAATCGCTTCCTTATGTCCGCGTCAAAAGTACCCCGTGACATGTCCGCCAGCGGACCCACTACAACACAGTGCCATCTCGGCTGGAAGACAATGCAGTGCGATGCGCGACTGCACTTGCCGTTCCGTTAGAGAAGGATGAACCACTCGCTGCTGTATTTGCCTTTGAGCTTATTTATACGACAGCACAGCATTGAGGGCGAAGAACGACGGAATTCCCACGCTCGTCTTCGTGTGCCAGGAAAAAAAAAAAAGTTCCGCGATTGCAGTGGGTGCAAAAACAACAAGAAAAAGAAAAACGCGACCTCCGCATACAACGGCAATCGAACTGACAATGCACAGCCGCCGTCGCTTCCTCTAGCGCGGCAGCTATGGCACCTGCCGCGTGCACGCACAGTCGCTTTGGGAAAAGCCATCTCGCGTCAAGGCGGCAGAACAAGGCCTCGTCTTTCACTCGCAGCATTCAAGCACTACAGCAGCAGCGTTACGATGGCACACAACCTTTCCAGGCCGCTGTTAAGACTTTTCTGGTCACCGAAATAGAAAGCTAACCGTCAGACCAATGCATATGGCTTGTTTTTCACAGTCAAATCATAAAAACACATCCTGTTTAATGTTTAGAGGAGTAATACGCCCACCACAAATCACTATCCGTAGTTATCCACAGCTGTTTATTTAAGTTGTATGCTAATATAGCTGGCATATTAGAGCTCTTCCATGGGACTGCTGCAAGGTAAGCGCCAGCAATGCGTCGCTATACTGCAGCGAAATGCGCCCAGAGAGCAAAGATCAATTGCTGAACGCGTGCGGCGGCCGAGCTCTAGAGAGAAGCAGTTTCCGGTTACACCGCGGCAGCCGACCGCCGCCGCGATCCCGTTACGAGCTCCGATCGTCGAGCGGTAGGCGTCGTGTTGCGTGCACACGAGTTGGGGGCGCCGCGCAGCACAGGTACTACGCTTGGCCTCCCTCACTCGAGGGTGTCAACACATCTCAGCCGCTGTGCACAGTTTGAATGGCTCCATTCCACTCATCTACTCTTCCGTGCCGACCCCAGCGAGATACTCAAAATGAAATGAAGTAGGGAAGAAGGGCTAGCAAAGAACGCGCACACAATTTAATAACGATTCTCATGTGCGTCTGCAGTCCCCTGGGCAAACAGAGTGGAATGACAGCTTCAGTGTCAAACCACGGTGGCGATCTATCACCCACACGAAAAAAAAAGAGAGAGAGGGAAAACCAACAAATTTCGAGCTAAACATCTAAATGCATCCACGTATGCGCAAGGTGGGCTTCATCGAATGTCGTTCAATGTTGCCACACACCGTTCTTCCTTATATTTTTTTTTTTTTTGCTAGCATATAAGTAGTGTACTAAAATACGTAACACCTTGACATACCATGAGCTATGCCGCTATATATACCTGAAAGTTTTGCCACAGCGCTTATTACCACTACCTTGAACAACAATAGAGCAGCTAGAAGAGTTTTGACATAGGGTATACTTCTACTGCCGTTCAGGGCGGCGGTAAGTGATGTGCCAAAACTGTGCATGCCACGTTATATGATAGTGCCCAAAACAAGCGGTAACGGCAAGTTAAAATGCTCACGTTGCCGAACAGCGTTACAATGCGTGCCGAGCAGAGGCGAAACAAAGCAACTGGGAATTTTAGTAAAAAGGCACACCGCTGCAACCGTAATGAGGCAAATGTCAGCCCTCTCTATCAACGCGTTACAAAATAGGAAAAACACCAGTGACACTACCACCAAGACTCTTACAGACCACAGCGTCTCACGACAGGGAAACACCGAGACGGATAGGGCACGGGTAAAATTCATCGGGCAATTAGAGCACGCAATTCAACCTTGGAGCACGCGTGTGCATACGCGTTCAGTGCAGCTGCACTCCCTCGAACCCAGCACACGCCTACTGTTATCGCGAGCATATGCAAATCCACGCAACTCTCATAGCCTGAGTTGCTTTGGGACGTTAAACCCCACAAACCAACCAAACCAGCAAAGCGACCGTTTCACTCACATCATGGCTTCCGATATGCATCAGTTCCAAAGACGAAGCGGAAAGGGAAACTATGGAAATTAGCCTTTGTTTCTAAATCATCTCTATGCCCATTTCATTGATTTTCGTATAAAGAGGAAGAAAATGTTCGGAAGATTTTTCACACAAAACGCTCTGAAATCCTGGAGTCTTTCGCTCTCTCTCCGCAAAGAGAAAGTAATTATCCAACAAAACTGAATTTTAGATGCTGATACTTTTACAACCATGCATTCCGAAAAGCCCAGGTCGAATTCCGAAGCTTGAGTAGTTTACGACGAGCCAGTCAGTGTAAGAGGCACATTTTCTGTTGTTCTTTTTTTTATCCTTAATCAAGCGAACTGAGTATCAGAACCAAGATAATGTGTTGGGAAGAATGTCCACGCTAATGTGTGTCTGACGTGAAAAAAAAAAATAAAATAAAGTAGGTGACTGCGACAACGTACATATACAGAAACGTTGCCTACTGGAACTGCTATGTCCCCTAAGCCTCGAATGCAATTATTAGCTTCGATCCCCGCTGACGTCACTTGACACTCGATTGACGCAAGCATGCAGAGCAGACTGCTCATGTAGCGCTATAAGCCACTTATCGCAGCTAATAGCAACACAGAGCAGGCAGACGAGTCTCACTGAGGGAGACCTCCCGCACCGCTAAAACTATAGCCAGACTGATAAAGAACAGTCAACGGTTGTCCTCTTCCTGTCCCATGGCGAAATCTCGACAGCGGGGAACCTGGCGAGGTTCTCTAACGAGATAAAGAGCACGCCGAGATAGAGAAAGAAACACGTGACAATCGCCAGGTCTCGCTACTTCGGCAAACAGGCACACCCACCTAGCAGACGACGAAGCGAGGCCAGTGGTCGCCAGACGACGCCGTTGCCTGGACAACGCGACGACACTCGGCCGGTTTCACCGCGTATTCTCGCAAGACCCAAGGAGCCGCAGCAAGTCCACTCGTCACCGGGCCCGGAGACGGTCCGTACGACGAAGACGTGCGTTAACGGCGATCCTCCGCCAAAGAAGCCGGCGCACAAACACAGCGGGCAAGAGGAGCACAAGGGTGTGTTGCCGGCAGATGTCACCACCTCCGTTCAAGAGCGATCCGTCTTGTCAAAAATGAGGGACAGCCGCAGAGATCGAACAGGAACAGGACCCCGACGATAGCCGCTGCGTGGATGGTTGATGAACGCCTGGGGCCTGCTACCAGCACACACACACACGCGCGGACAGTCCCTCGCTGGACAGCAAGCAGCCCGCCGGTCCGGAAAGCACCACCACAACTCAGAACTGTCAGCAGTGTCCACAACGCCAGACGCGCGAGCAGCCCGGCGCAGATGCCCTCGACGTCACAGGAACGGCTGTTCAAAGATGCTGCGCAAAACCTCGACGCAGAGTCCACACGCAACGCGTGCGTCTTGCTGATGCGTATAATGAACGATTCGACCACGTGTGTTTTCCGGCTAGCAAAAGGCAGAACTCTCCACGATACTAGCCGTCGTCGGCTAGACCAAAACGACGCCGCAGCAACAGGTTGGGCGCCCACTTGCAAAGAACGAACTTCGGGTGATCACGCGGGATTAGCAGTCTTGTCCGAGCACAGAGCTCGCAAACCGTCGACCTTCCCTCGAGCGCCGACGCCGGTCGAGTGAAGCGGCGGTAGACCCGAAAGCAGTCCGCCGAGTGAGCGACGCACAAACGCACAGGCACAAACACCACCGGACCGGCAAGAGCAACAGTGGAGCGCCAGCCGAGCGGCCAGGCAACTTCGCCGCGCGCGCGCGCAGCCGGAACGCTGCACGGCAGCCGCTGTGGCGGTGGTGACGTCACAAGCACCGGCGTTTCCGCTTTCGTGACGCGTAGGGTCTCTCGCTCTCCACAATCAACCACTCGCTCTCCACAGGCTTCTCTCTCAACGACCCTTCCTCTCTCTCTCTCGTCTCGCAGGAGAGCCGCGCGAGCCAGCTGTCACAGCGGGTGTAATCCGTTTCTGCTCCAAATGCGCGCGGGTTAAAGAATGCAGCGAGAACGGCACGCGCCCTTTCGTAACGCGTATCCCCGCCCTGTTACAGAATGTCAGCGCCGAAAGCGACACGAATAATACAAAAACATAACAAAAGCATACCCGTGTTTAACGAAAGGCGAGTAAGAAACAATAAAAACACCCAGAACACATCGAATACTCGAAACAATGCTGCGCCAGAGGTACTAGACGTATCCCTACAAACTTGCATCTAAGAAGCACGGATAATGCGATGCATGCATCGCCGGACTATCATCGTAACCGACCTATCATATGGCCTAACCGAAAACAAACTCCGGAACAACATGGATTTTCAGACCCCTTGAGGTCGTCGCGCAAACGTCGATCGTTCCCGGTTGCTAAGGCGGTACGAAAAATCACAAGGACTTTAGCGACTCAAGTAGTGAAAGGCCTGAGTGCCGCGTTGTGCTACGCAACTGGTACTAATTAGTAATTGATTAATGAATTAGTATTTAAGTTGGTAATTAACTAGGGACTTAATTAATTAGCCATTAGTGTTGGAATTATTAATTAGCCATTAGTTCGTAATTGATGATTGATTGACACATGACCATATAAGGCACGTATTCGCGTATACTGTGGTGGTGATCTGAGATTGGCCGAGACCTCTATCGCGTCATCCCGCCTCAGCCAATCAGAGTCGCCGCAAAAGCGGGACACATTTTGTCCACGACAGCATGAGCCATTGAAGGCTTTCGCCTTAATAATTACCGAACAGTAAAGCAGCCCCGCTGAAAAGCACGCGTCGGAAAGCTAAGCGCCACGGAAATGAACGAGGCTTGAGTGATATTAGAGAGTTTTAGCTTACCGTGATCCGCGATCCGCTACCGTGATCCGCCACCGCGCGTTCCACTGCGCATGCCCAGATCCCCTTGACGCCGCTAGATGCCACCACATACTGGATGTCGGCACACAGACCTGCCGCGTCGGGGCCAATCAGCTTGACCGCCCGCCCACGCGCGGTAGAGAGCCACGGTGGCGGATCGCGGATCACGGTACGCTAAATCTCTCTACTGAGAAGCAGCTTTTCATTTCACTTCATTTTATTACCTTAAAGGCCCCTAAAAAGGGGTGTTACATAAGGGGTGGCAAGAGTAAAAATACATAATCACAATAACAGGAAACTTTTGACATTTTTGATGAACTGTGGTGCGCAAGTGATGAGAGCAATGTTATCCGGAAGGCCGTTCCAGTCTGCGCAGTTAACGCGTAGCCGCAACAACAGGAGAGCAGCATACCTACGCAATGCAGTGAACGCTTGAGGGCGCGCCGTTAAATAGAACGCCGATAATGCGCACCTCTCAATCCTCGGTGCTATCTTTATGCGAACCACCGTAGTGGCGCGTATCCAAACAGAATGCGGAGAAAAAAAAAAAAAAACGCGCCCTATAGCGGTGAGCGGTCAGGGACGTCGTATGCAGCCGCAAGTTGTAAATTAAGGGCAGACATGGGGGGCGAGCAATGACAACTTCTTCATTTTCGTCACAACAGACCACACGCAAACGATATCTCTACCGCCGTTCGGCGACTCACGAGTCAGCGACTGTGGGGAGTTGACGCGGCGACAAAATACCATGTCGAGAACAAATTAAACGCGACGTCGGTGGGAGGTACGCGAAGATAGAGAGAGGAAAAAAAAAAAAAAAGAAAGCTACCGCCCAATGAACAGGCTTAAACAACGATAACTTTAGTTATTTATTATCAGGAACGGCAGCCGATGGCTCACGAGTGGGAATTGACGGCGCGATTACGTTAATCACTTTCTGAGCCGGATACGGGACAAAATAACCAGAAAACAAGAAATCGAAAAGGCAGGTCTTTTTGACGGAAAGCTGACGAATGCTGGGGTTCCAGACTTTACATTTCGCTATTTGAACGCTATCCAGATTTCCCCGAAGTTGGGGATACGCAGCATAACGAAAGGCGGGCGAAATAAATTGGACAACCCAATAGAGAGAAAAGAGAGATGGGTGGATGGACTAGGTGACAGCAAAAGAGATGCACTACGCGGTCGGTTTTATTGTTCCTGTGCCCATGACGTGCATATGTCAATTAACTGCAGTTGTGGACGTGTTCACATATGTTTTCTAAGATCTTCGATGTCTAACGCTGAGGAAATAAGTTTCTCCATTTTCAACCGTCAGCCAAATGTAAACTAAACTTCGGGCTAAACCGGCAAACGATCTTTGCGGCTAACTAAACGAAGAAAGAAGCGAAAATACAACGAGAGAGAAAAGGCATACAATGAAAGAGTCCAAAATGAGAGGACCGAATCCAGGAACTCTATAATCTGCGAAAATCAACATATGGCGAAGCTTGGGAACAAAACGAGAGCGCCTTCCTGGTGTTACTTTGCTCGGTATATATATATATATATATATATATATATATATATTGTGAGGCAGAAGAACGCACCAGCAAATTCACCTTTTTACTTCAGGTAGGCCGAAGCAGCAGCTACCGACTAGCCACAGCTTAGCAACACTTCGTCTTCTTCGCACGACCCGATGACCGAAGATGATTACGCTGAGATGAAGATGAAGGTCACTCACAGTGCTTACAACATTCCCCCTCGAACGAAAGCGACCATCCTGGTCGCAAATTAAATCTTAAGGTCGGCGGTTAAAGGGTTTCAAGCGCGACACGTGCACAATCTCGGTGCCGCGACACCGACGATCGCGAACAGGCGATGCAGGTGTGATGAGATAGTTTACAGGGGAAGTTTGTTCCAGAACCGTGTACGGGCCAATAAAACGGCTCAGAAACTTTTCACACAGGCCGGGGATGCGAGTAGGTGTCCAGAGTAGCACTTCGTCTCCAGGGCGGAAAGACACTGAGCGATGAGTCGCATCATACGTGCTTTTCCTGGAAGCTTGAGTGGCTTCAGTTTGAAGGCGGGCACGATCACGGCAGTGGGCGATACGAGACACGAACTGTTCGTGGGAAGGCGCGGCAGAAGGAGTAGAAGCTGTGAAGAAAGATGCTTCGAGGGAGAAGGTAGGATGGCGGGCATAAACAAGAAAAAACGGAGAGTAGGTGGTGGTTCGTTGAACGGCAGTGTTGTAGGCGAAGGTTACAAAGGGGAGTAAAGAGTCCCAGTTGTTGTGCTGAGGGTGAATGTAGGTGGATAGCATATCAGAGAGGGTGCGATGAAAGCGTTCCGTGAGGCCATTGGTCTGAGGGTGGTAAGGAGATGTAGTTTTATGCACCGTGCCTGAAGCATGAAGCACTGCGGCGAGGACGGTGGAGAGGAACGACTTGCCACGATCGCTAAGGAGGAGGCGAGGGGCGCCGTGGCGAAGAAGTATGGTGTGGAGGAAGAAGTTGGCGATTTCGGAAGCGGAGCCGGAAGGAAGTGCTGCGGTTTCAGCGTATCGGGTGAGGTGGTCAACGGCAGTAACGACCCAGCGGTTGCCAGCTGGAGTCAAGGGCAGGGGTCCATACAAGTCGATTCCGACGACTTCGAAAGGTGTGGAAGGACATGGGAGAGGTTGCAAGAGACCGGCAGGAGGCGACGTAGACCGCTTGCGTCGTTGACAAGGGATGCAAGACGCTACGTATTTTAATACTGAGGTTGAAAGGCCAGGCCAGAAGAAACGACGTTTGATGCGGTCGTAGGTTTTGTCGTACCCAAGGTGACCTGCGGTGGGGTCGTCGTGAAAGGCTTGTAGAACTTGAGGACGCAGGGAAGAAGGAATTACGGGAACCCATGTGTGGCCCAGTGGGCTGTAGTTGTGCCAAAATAATGTGCCATCCTGTAACTTGAAATTTTTGAGCCGACGACGGAGACGGGCATTTGGAGGTCTAATAACACCGCTGAGACTATCAATCAGCTTTTGACAGTAAGGGTCAGCACTCTGGTGGTGAGCAAGATTGCAGTGTATATCTGGCATGGGAGCAATAGAGGCGGCGCTCAAAGACTGCATAACTGTAGGGTTTAAATGGCTTGACTCCGTTGGGACAGGAGAGGAATGCGAGGACATGGGTTGTTACGACCAAGCATCCGCAATTGCGCGCTCTATTGTTCGCCTGTGGGCATGGATAAGTTTTGTGAATATGTGGTGATGGTCCAATGGCTCTAAGTGAGCCTGTTTCCAGGAATCCTGTTTTGTAAGCATGTTTTGCTTTGTGGACAACCTGCAAATGCCAAATTGACCCTGTCAAAAGAACGTCTGGAAAAACACAAAGAAACGTCCCCCTGCGGGAAATAGCAGGAAGTGCTTTCTTTCTTTTGTTCACCCTTCCAGTCGAGAAGTGCTATCCTCCAGTGATGAATGCCTCCTATCCAAAGGAGACGACAGAGTGACATGTCCGCTGACGTGCAGGACAAGAAAGGAGCATGACTCATACGGCCATTAAGTGATTTCCCGGGAATGCAGGAAAGATTTGCAATTGTCGAAAAGGGACCATGTTGGGAGCCCTATGCGGCGCCACGTGCACTCGGGTTTCTGAGAAGTAAAACCCCTTGTCAGAACCAGCCTGTGGTTCTTTGCTGAAGAATAGAAATGTACCTCCTCTCCTCGCCGTTCCCAAGCTTTTCCCGCCAACAAGTGATCACGCCCAACGAATGAATGCCGGACCAGTCAGTGCTTCAGACCATCAGTGCAGTGATGTGTTCGATTGGATGCCGATACCTGAGGGGCGTGCCCTGGATTTGGTTGGTCAGCATCTTCAGAGAGGGGCTGGACATAGGGGGTTTTTAAGGACGCTGCAGAGCACGAAATGTCGCTCTGGGCCCTGGGTAAACGGCTCATCCAGTCGCTTCTCGCTATGAACTCTTAACGCTTGCCATTTTGCTGATGTACCCTTCTTTTTTCGTGTAAATATTGTAAATACGTTTTCTCAAAGTGCCAGTAAACCTGCTTGTACATATTTTACCAACTTCGAAGATTCAGTCCTTCTTCAACCCGGAGTCTCTGCACGCTACCAAGTGAAGGCCGGGTCGCCATAGCCCCAGCGTCACGACAACTGGTGGCAGCGGTGGGATCTGAATCTACAAGCACAACGACTGGTGACCAGCGTTGGGATCTGAATCTACAAGCCACAACATCTGATGACTGGAGGTGGGATCTGGATCTACAAGCTACAACATCTGGTGATCGGAGGTGGCATCTCAAGCAACAAGCAGGAGCAACAATCGGCCAACAAGAGGGCAGGTCGGAACATCGATCGCATGTGTGGGTGAGTGCTTGGCTTTCTTCTGATGTGGACCAGGTTCTAGAACAGGGTTAGATTTTAGAACTGGTAAAAAGTGTTGAAACGCCTTTAGGTTTGGTAGTTTGCACTGTTGTTTTGGAAGTAGCCGACACTCGGAGCGATCATGGACCTACAAAAGCTGCAGAAACCGGACCTGTTGCTATTGTGTGAGGAATTGGGAATTGATACAAGTGGTTTGGCACGAAAACCCTTGATTATAAAGGCAATCACTGATCTGGGAACCGATGATGAGGAGCTCAGTGAAGCATGGAACCTCATCGGGCAAAAAAAGGAACAGCTCAGACAGCAGAAAGAGTGGGAAAAAGAGGAAAAGAAGCTAGACATTGAGCTCCGGAAATTAGAAGTAGAGTTGAGCAAGAGGTCGGGCAATTGTCCCCAGCTAGCGGTACCTCTTCTCAACAAGGAGGCAGATTTCAAGATGTCAAAGTACATGCAGCCATATGTGATATCAGGGGATATCGGTCTGTATCTGGGTAACTTTGAGCGAACTTGCGAAGAACTGTCCTTCCAGCGAGACACGTGGTCTCAGAGATTATTGACGGTTCTGCCCTGCGAGGCAGCGGAGGTTGTCGCGCGGCTAAACAAGGAGGACGCGGACAACTACGAGAAGGTCAAAGCTTGCCTTCTGATTTTCGGAGACAGAGATGTGCAGGCCTTAACACGTTCAAAGGCGCGAGAACTAGCTACACTGCTCATTTCACAAAAATCAACAGCGGAGGAAACGGCAGTTAAAACAGTGGTAAATGCGGAAGATAGCGGGTCAGAAAACTTTGAGAGCGAGGCATCTCAGATAAGTCAACTAGAAAGTGAGCTTGATAAGACACGGAATGAGGACGTTCTAGAAAGTAACCTCTTGCCGCCGGTGTCTAGTAATCTCACGAGACTTCTAAGTGGAACCCGAGAGGACTTAGCTATGAAGCAAGCCAATGATCCCAAGAATAAGCTCGAAGTACAGTGGGAAGGACCTGCTAAAGTCGTTGCAGAGCTTTCTGACACTAACTACGCAGTGAAAATTCCCGGTAGGCATAAAGCAGTGCGCATTTATCATTGCAATCTTATGAAGCCTTATGTGCAGAAGGAAGCCGTGGTAAATCTAACGTTAAACCTTCCCGAGGAGATGGGGGACAACTTGATTTGCCTCAGCGGAAAAGAAAGCAACGCTCAGGAGCTTCTCAAAAAGACGGAGCAGAGAGGAGAACTAAAGAAATCCCAGCTGTCCGATCTGCGCGAAATAATAACAGAGTTTGAGGCCTGCTTCGTGGACAGGCCAGGCAGGACTGATTTGACTGAGCACGATATTGAGCTGACTTCAGACGTGCCAGTGCGATCAAGGTGCTACCGATTTTCTCCAAGGCAAAGAGAAATTCTGGATAGGGAAGTAACTCGCATGCTGGAATTGGGAGTAATAAAACCCTCGGAAAGCGATTATGCTTCGCCTATGATCTTAGTAGAAGCTCCAGGTAAAGACCCTAGGCCTGTGGTAGACTACCGAAAGCTAAATTCTCTCACCAGGGATCAAGTGTATCCTATTCCGAATATTGAGGAGAGAGTAGAACAGGTCAGTAGAGCGGCATATGTGACTACGCTGGACCTTACTCGAGGATACTGGCAAGTACCGCTCACTGAGCGCGCCAGCAGATACGCGGCTTTCGTCACTCCGACGGGCAGCTACCAGCCAACAATGATGAGTTTCGGGCTCAAAAATGCTCCATTTTGTTTTTCCCGACTCATGGATAGGGTTTTAAAGGGGTGTGAAACATTCGCAGTGCCTTATTTAGATGACATTGCGGTTTTTTCCGACTCATGGGCGGACCATATGGTACATCTAAGAGCTGTACTGAGCCTTTTGCGTCAAGCTGGACTAACCGTAAAGGCCGAGAAATGTTGCCTGGCAAGGGCGACCGTGGACTACTTGGGTCACAATGTAGGTCAAGGTTTCAGGAAACCCAGCGAGATTAAGATTTCTGCGGTAGCAGACTACCCGCGGCCGAGCACGAAGACGGAAATTCGAGCATTCCTAGGTCTGACTGGGTACTACAATCACTACATCCCTAACTATTCAGCTTTGGCTAGCCCTCTGACCGACGCTCTCCGCAAGACAGAACCGACAAATGTAGTCTGGGACGAACAAAAGGAAGCCTCCTTCGTAAACCTGAAGGCTGTGCTGATTAGCCGTCCGGTATTGCGAGCTCCAGACTATGGCCGAGAATTCACGGTCCAGTGTGATGCCAGTGATCGAGGGTTAGGTGCTGTTCTCTGCCAGAGAGATGACGACGGTAATGAGCACCCCGTGCTCTACTTGAGCAGAAAACTGAGTTCTAGAGAGAGGGCTTATTGCGCGTCAGAGAAAGAATGCGCTTGCATTGTATGGGCCATTCAAAAATTGCAGTGCTATCTTGGAGGGGCCAAATTCACCGTAGAGACGGACCATTGTCCCCTGGCTTGGCTGCAAACTGCGACATCGAAGAACAGTCGCCTTCTTAGGTGGAGCTTGATTTTACAGCAGTACAATTTTGAAATAAGATACAAAAAGGGGAAGTTAAATGGGAATGCGGACGCGCTTAGCCGCTCTTTCTAAGCAGTCCGAGGTGTTCCTCACCATGTATCCAAATTGATAATCAGGTTTTTATTTTTTTTTCTCGTGCGCTTGTATATGTGTGACTATGTAAAGCAGCACGTTTGGTTTTCTAGGAATACGTGGGTCCTGAACGTCTTGAGAGTGGGCTTTTCTCGAACAACAATGGCAGTTTTCTTTTGACCTGGTCTCTTCAGACGGGAGCCGAGTGCTTGCTTCGACATGTGGTTGAGTTTCAGATAGCTCAAGCAATTTGGCCTACAACAATCAAGACAACGCGACAAGCAACAGCGAGCTTCAAGCGTTCACGTGCAGGCCATTAAGTCGTCTCTTCATGCAGCAGCTGCGGCTGCTGCCCTCCGAGTCTCTTCTGGCGGGGGAGGAGGCTGTTACGACCAAGCATCCGCAATTGCGCGCTCTATTGTTCGCCTGTGGGCATGGATAAGTTTTGTGAATATGTGGTGATGGTCCAATGGCTCTAAGTGAGCCTGTTTCCAGGAATCCTGTTTTGTAAGCATGTTTTGCTTTGTGGACAACCTGCAAATGCCAAATTGACCCTGTCAAAAGAACGTCTGGAAAAACACAAAGAAACGTCCCCCTGCGGGAAATAGCAGGAAGTGCTTTCTTTCTTTTGTTCACCCTTCCAGTCGAGAAGTGCTATCCTCCAGTGATGAATGCCTCCTATCCAAAGGAGACGACAGAGTGACATGTCCGCTGACGTGCAGGACAAGAAAGGAGCATGACTCATACGGCCATTAAGTGATTTCCCGGGAATGCAGGAAAGATTTGCAATTGTCGAAAAGGGACCATGTTGGGAGCCCTATGCGGCGCCACGTGCACTCGGGTTTCTGAGAAGTAAAACCCCTTGTCAGAACCAGCCTGTGGTTCTTTGCTGAAGAATAGAAATGTACCTCCTCTCCTCGCCGTTCCCAAGCTTTTCCCGCCAACAAGTGATCACGCCCAACGAATGAATGCCGGACCAGTCAGTGCTTCAGACCATCAGTGCAGTGATGTGTTCGATTGGATGCCGATACCTGAGGGGCGTGCCCTGGATTTGGTTGGTCAGCATCTTCAGAGAGGGGCTGGACATAGGGGGTTTTTAAGGACGCTGCAGAGCACGAAATGTCGCTCTGGGCCCTGGGTAAACGGCTCATCCAGTCGCTTCTCGCTATGAACTCTTAACGCTTGCCATTTTGCTGATGTACCCTTCTTTTTTCGTGTAAATATTGTAAATACGTTTTCTCAAAGTGCCAGTAAACCTGCTTGTACATATTTTACCAACTTCGAAGATTCAGTCCTTCTTCAACCCGGAGTCTCTGCACGCTACCAAGTGAAGGCCGGGTCGCCATAGCCCCAGCGTCACGACAGGGTTGCGACGGCAAAGCAATAGGGCAACGAGAGAGAGCGTCGGCGTCCTTGTGCTTCTTGCCCGATTTGTAAGTGACAGTAAAGTCGTACTCTTGAAGGCGGAGGATCCACCGCCCGAGACGACCGGACAGATTTTTCAAAGTGGATAACCAGCATAGGGCGTGGTGGTCAGTGACGACTGTGAAGTGACGGCCGTACAGGTAAGGACGAAACTTCTGAACAGCCCAGACGACGGCGAGACATTCTTGTTCGGTAATAGTGTAGTTTTGTTCCGCAGAAGTCAGAGTTCGGCTCGCATAGGCAACAACATTTTCTGTAGAGGTGTTTTGGCGTTGCAGAAGGACAGCGCCAATGCCATGGCTACTGGCGTCGGTGTGCAAAATTGTCGGTGCTTTATCATCAAAATGGCAGAGGACGGGACCCGAAGTCAGAGCACGCTTCAGAGTTTCAAATGCTTCTTCGCAAGCAGGAGACCAGATGAAAGGCGTGTCGTTGTGAAGAAGCGCATGTAAAGGTGAGGCAATAGAGGCGAAATTGCGGATGAATCTGCGGAAGTATGATGCCAAGCCGAGGAAACTGCGGAGATCTTTGACCCGAGTTGGACGGGGAAAGTGCAGCGCAGCAGCGATTTTTTCAGGGTCAGGCTTAATTCCTTCGCTGCTTACGAGATGGCCAAGAACTTTAATGGATTTTGATGCAAAACGGCATTTCTTCGTGTTTAGCTGTAGGCCAGCGCTGGAAAGTGCTGTCAAAACTTCATCGAGACGAGTAAGGTGATCAGGAAATGACGAAGAAAAAATGACGATGTCATCTAAGTAACAGAGACATGTTTTCCATTTGAGGCCGCGGAGAACTGTGTCAATCATACGCTCGAATGTAGCAGGAGCGTTGCAGAGTCCAAAAGGCATTACATTGAATTCGTATAAACCGTCCGGTGTTGCAAAGGCGGTCTTCTCTTTATCATCTTCATTCATGGGGATCTGCCAGTAGCCTGATCTTAAGTCAAGGCTGGAGAAAAATTGGGCACCTTGCAAACAATCGAGGGCGTCGTCAATTCGAGGGAGGGGATACACATCCTTACGAGTTATTCTGTTTAGAGCACGGTAATCTACACAAAAACGAACCGAACCGTCTTTTTTTTGCACTAGCACAACAGGCGATGACCAGGAACTAGACGATGGGCGTATGATGTTGCGTGCAAGCATGTCAGCAACATTTTCCTGAATAACTTTGCGCTCGGTTGGAGAAACACGATAAGGCCGGCGTCTAACTATGCTTGATCCGTCGGTGAGTATGCGATGCGTTGCTGCAGCGGTTTGACCCAGTGTGCCGGAATTGACGTCGAACGAGTCTGCGTGCTTGTTCAATACAGCGAGCAATGCGTCTGTCTGGTCTGTTGTCAGGTCGGTGCTGATCGTGTGGCGAAGTGCTGCACTGAGCGAGGCAGGGGATGAATCAGAGCGATCGGAGGTGGAAATGGGAAGAAGTGTGACAGGCTGGGCGGAAGCAATTGATGCAACAGTAGAGTCGCGTCGCAGAAGAATGGGCTCTGATGTGGTGTTGAATGCGGCGAGAAGAGAAGAACCGCTGGAGAAGCGAAGAAGGGACACGATGATGATAATACCTCTTGACAGGAGACGAGGGCTGGGTGTAATCAGGACGTCGCCATCGGTGACGGCGTCAGAAGTCACAGATAGAATATCTTCGTTGCCCGGATAGAGGACGTGATCGGCAAGCATAACTACACGGGAAGAAAGTGGTTCTCTATCGGCAAGAATGTTGCATTCAGTGACTTCAATAGTGGGAGGGGAACACGTAATGACTGCTGAGGCGTTTTGGAGGAAATCCCAGCCGAAGATGAGTTGATGGACACAGGAGGATAGGACAGCAAACTCAATGAAGTGCAAGATGCCATCAATGGTGACTCGGGCTGTGCACGCTCCACAAGGGTTAATATTCTGTCCATTTGCAGCACGTAAAGGAGGACCGGTATAAGGTGTGCGCACTTTTCGCAGTTTTAAACACAAGTCAAGTTTCATAATAGAAATAGCGGCGCCGGTATCAATTAAAGCTTCCAGTTCATGTCCCTCAAGGAATACAGTCAACATGTTTGATGGGAGCAGAGGAGGAATTGGAGCGACGACAGGCGGTGCAGTTTTACCTCCGGAAACTGCACAGGTTAGTTTTCCGTTTGGCGGGCAGAAGCTGAAGATGGAGGGCGAAGGGGCGACGAAGTCCGGCGAAAGGGTGACGGGGAGCGACGACGCGATGGCCGTGCTGTCCTAGACCGGTCAGGAGAAGTCGACGGGGAGGAAGAGGGACGGAGGTCATTATCGGTGTAGTACTGGCGAGGAGGAAGCTGGTAGGCGTCGTCATGTCGAACGTACCCATAGCTCGCACGCTCATCTCGCAGTCGTCGGCGACAAACGCGTGTTACATGGCCGCGGATTCCGCAGTAGAAACATACTGGACGAGGTGGGAGAGGCCGCCAATTACCATACACCGGTGGTCGCGGGGACAGGGCGGCGAGGCTGGGTGGGACAGGCGCGTGATGGACAGGAGGACAAGGAGGAGGAGCCGCAGTGACTTCAGCATACGTCGGAGCGTAGGGAGGGGCTGGTGGTTCTGTAGCCATGGGACGATTGAGTGAAGTAAGCTCCTCCTTGATAATGCCACGCAACCCAGTAGATTGAGCAGGTGGGCGTGAGAAGGCAGGAACCGACGAAATATCATTGTGGAGCTCTTCCCGTATTATAGATCGTATGATGGTGCGCAGATCAGTTTCGGGAATTTGGCTCGGATCCCAGGTGTTGTTGAGGCGGCGCGACTGTAGATAGTCAAGTCGCTGGCAAGTGGCACGAATGTCTGCCACCGTGACGGGATTTTGGGCAGCTAGAGCTGCGTAGGCAAAAGAGCCAATTCCTTTTAAAATATGTCCGACACGTTCAGCCTCGACCATGCCATTGTTAACTCGCCGGCAAAGGGCGAGTACGTCCTCAATGTAGGATGTGTATGTCTCTCCTGGAAGCTGCACACGGGTCTCTAGCTTCTTTTGAAAAGAGGCCGGACCAGCACCAACAGTTCCAAATATCTGGCGGATCTGTGTCGTGAATTGAGGCCAGTCAGGAATGGCGTCCTCATGGTTGAGGAACCACGTCTTAGCCACGTCACTCAGGTAGAATGAGACGTTGAGTAGCTTCATAGAAGCGTCCCAACCGTTAAAAGCGCTCACCCGATCGTACTGCTGTAGCCAGTCTTCGACGTCGTCACCGCGGAGACCGGCGAAAACCGGAGGGTCGCGCTGACGTGAGGTAACTGACCAAGTTGGGTGGGTCAAATGGTGCTGAGCAAGTGCACCTTGGGACGTCAGTGGTGCAGAGGTGGCATGGGCAGCCGTGGGATGCCCATCGGTAGCTACAGGCGCCGGAACGGTGAGAGCAGGGGGATGTGACTGCGCCATGGCGGTTGATGTGCCGCCAAGAACACGACCGGAACGGAGCTCCAGGGGGTGCCGCGTTGAGGACGCTGGGATCAGGAGTCACCTCCACCACTTGTGAGGCAGAAGAACGCACCAGCAAATTCACCTTTTTACTTCAGGTAGGCCGAAGCAGCAGCTACCGACTAGCCACAGCTTAGCAACACTTCGTCTTCTTCGCACGACCCGATGACCGAAGATGATTACGCTGAGATGAAGATGAAGGTCACTCACAGTGCTTACAATATATATACAGGCAGGCCAGAAGAATAACATTTTCACCCCCACCGAGAATGCAGGCGAACTAAGGCCGCAGCCCTGTAGGCAAACAATCGAACGTGCGAACAGGAAAACACCTAGCATCCTATGCGGGCACAATGAGGAGCTTACATAAAACCCTAATAACACGTTGTCCACCGTATCCCTCGCCTGTCAGCGAAAAAAAAAAAAAGAAAAGGAAAAACGAGTCAGATAGGTAAAATAAACGAAAACGTGACACGCCACGCCCACTATAGAAACCTCTTCGTTCCATTTTATGCACACGCGCGTAGCAAACGTCTCCCCGCTTCTTTTCTAGGCTATTCTCATCGCGATGCAGCCCTGAGACAGCGCGATCTGAACACTTGCGGACCTCGAAGAGTTCGGAGGGCAAGCGGGTGTGCTTTTTTATCAAGGCAACGCCGTAAGCCCGAAGGCAGCCAAGTATAACGGATCCCTGTATAGGCGGTACCCACGGGTGCCTCCGGAGACGGAACAAAACAAGAAGAAAACAAAACACAGCCTTGTCTTCGTCGACGCATGCGTCAGCTATATAGCTGCAACACTTTGAAACGGAGGCCGCGGGGCCTTCGACTGTCCGTCTCCTCGGCCGCGCGCACAGCCCGTGAAGTAATGGACACCTTGGCAGCGGCAACGCTAATGACGGCAGTTACGCCGAAGGAACGGAGCATCGTCGGGAGTAGCGGAATTCCTCGAGCGTCCCGAGACGAAAGATCGTCAACCCCCGAGGGACGGCCTTCCGTCTGACTCGGAAGAGGGCGACCAGCAAAACGCCGCATCCCTGGCAATTTTGCTGGAAGCTGTGGGACGAACAGTGACGCAGGCCTTAGAAGGAACGAATTCTGATGAAGACCAAAATGGCGACCGAGATTTAAGAAGGCCCACATTGAGTAACAAGAAGTTTCTTTTTTTATCCATATCATGTTTCGCGGAGTCATGCAACACTAACTATATATATATATATATATATATATATATATATATATATATATATATATATATATATATATACCATCCCCAACGCTTTCCTTGGCCTCGCCGACTGTTGGCTTCTTTCCTTCATGTATTATAACGAGCACCCTCATTTCCCCTTAACTGATCTGCATATATATATATATATATATATATGCTCTTGAATGAGACACTGCAATTAAAAAAAAAGCGGATTCCCTCATTTCCCGCCAGAAAATAAGTGGTACCCACCACACTACACAAAAGAACAAAAAGAAAAAAAAACGAGTTTTTGTTTAGATAACACGACCACCATAACGGAGGAAGATATATAATCCTTTATATAATCAAATGTAGCCTGGTCGTTGGCCGAAGTTTTCTTTGGACGGAGTCTTGGCGTTCCTCCACAACATTCTCAAACGCTTATCTAAATTCCATGATAGAGCACTCGGACCACCGACATTCGCTCATAACGAAATAAAAGGTGACTCCATTCGAACTCGCAACACCGGATTCAACTGCCGACATTATCAAGCCACCTGAAAAGCGAGCCAACATTCTCAATTAAGGCCAGTACACAAGAGCCGAGTTATACCCCTCAATGAAGACTCGCCACAGACAACGGCGAGAAGACAAAGTAGAAAAAAAAAAGTTGCAAATAGATGAGGACGCATTTCGAGACCGGGCCAGCGTATAGACAACGCGCAGTACAACATACTCGCTTAGCGCGCGCAGGGCCTCTGACCCGCAACTAAGCGCTAAGGCGTAGCATGCATGCTCGTCGCAGGCGCGCTTTAGAAGCATTGCACGAGCGTCGGCAGTCGGCAAAAATTAAGGCCAGAGTCATTTTCGACTCTCGTTTCAACACGCGATTTCCATCGCCGTAATGGCCTTCGACGCACAACACAAACACGACCTCTCCCTCCGGTCGATTGCGAACAGGCGTTTCTCTAGCCACTGTGTGTGTGCACATACAACGGCGAGCCTATAGCCCAGCCCCACGCGACGTATCCAGGTTACATGCGCGGCCCCGCAACGAAGCGCGTAAAATGCGCCGGCGAGCCCTGTTTTGAACCATTAGTTTATAGCCGATAAACCCACTTTGCATTGCACGCCCCCCTGCCTGGTTGCATAGGCGAGGGATACACAAAAGCACCAGGCGCCATTACGGGCCATCCGACTGCTGCTCCGTAAAGAGATGCAACAGAGTGGCGTTGTTTTTGACCAATTTCGAGATTGCCTACGCGCCGACTACATGCATACATGGGGCTCTGAACCGGCCCCCTGTCCCAGTCCCCTGTGTGAGCGGTTAGGAACGGGTCAATACAGATATGGTGATGACGCGTATATTAATTCGAGGAAAACTCGCGGCCAGCGCTTGGGGAGCACACGGTTGCCGAATCCTTTGTGCAAGAACTATCACGGGAGGTACCGGAGGGTAATGCGCGGGTGACTGCGTATAAGAAACGTATATATACAACGCGAGGCGCGGGCACAGCACGGGCCAAAAAAAAAACAAAAAAAAATTGATTTACGATCGGAGCATCAACGATGGGCGGTCATATGTATACAGTACCTTGACGCTAGATCTGTAATTACTGTCTTCATCGGATCGGGGAGGCAAAAACGAGGGAGCTATATGTGGCATTCAGGAAGCTTCCGACCACCGTCGCAGTTCTTAAACGGGCGACAGCCGAGTGCTTTGGCAGGAATGATTATGCACTGGGGCACCGCGATAGGGGTATACGTAACTAAACGTGACTTGGATTACGGGCCACCTGGGACGGGAGGCCTGTAACCGCTGTATATGGTTCGACAAAACTCGAGCGTGTAACGTTATAACGCCGTATACCCTTACATATAGTAGATGAAATTTCTTCTTTTTTTTTCTTCACTGCCAAACGACATAATCGAGAGAGTGATGAAAGAAGGTCTTCGACGACAATCCAAGAAGTGGCGATACATCATGGTGACGCAGACTTGGCGAGATTTTGCGAATTTAGTTGAAGAGTGCGCACATAACAGAGCAGCCGAGCTGATCCGAAAGCTGGAGGTGTCTAAGGTGAGAATTTATGCACACATATGACCACCCACAGCGATTCAGCGGGGGCCCAAGTCAAAGAAACAGATTGCGCTCTGCACAATTTCTCAAGTCCCGTGAGAGTGGGACTTTTGGGTTGTATACATGTACGCGACACCACGGGCGCCATCGCATGGATTAGGGAATAGGCGACGACGATTAATAATACTATACGTTTGGTAAACGGGCCTCTTCTGAGGCCAAAGAGCATCAAGTACTGCGAACGGCTAATTTCAGGAAGAGAAAGTATCGGGACTCATGACCTTGAGTGACCTTTATTAAATAAAATACCGGGCGTAAACTGCGCTAAATCGCGGAGAAGAAACTACGCACTACACAGATTAATTACGTATAGTTTAAAAGACGGAGACTAACAACGATACCTGCACGTTAGAAGCGTTTAACTATAGTGTAGACCTCGTACGCTGCTCTGTTATTTTCCTTTGAAGGAAGCAAGCACACCGTACATATACTGCACCACGTTCGAGCTGCCAGGAGACCGGCGCGAACTGCTTGCACGAAGCAATATGAGGGATATGTGATTGTGCGTGCGTATGTGCGCGCGTGTGCCGATGAAAAACGCGCAGCAGCTAGCGGCGTGCCAGACCATCAACAACAACAGGTGCGCGCCGTCACGCTCCGCACAGCTGCAGCCCCTTGAAAAGCGCGCATCGCGCGAGGGCGGGACGCCCGGGCCACCGCTCCTCTGCGGCCTTTAGGGGCAGTTATGTAGACGCAGTTATGCGCCGAACGGCGATTGTGTCGGACACAACTGGCCGCTCGAGACAATCGCCGCGAATCGCACCGAGTCGTGAGGGCAGCGCCAATTGCCAGCGCGGTATATGCACACACGCCCAAGTCGTTCGGAATTACTTGCATATGGTCAGGTCGGGTTGGGTTAGCGCGGCGCATAACTCGAAGCTTTGCGCCACTGAGTAAGCGACGGGCGTTCGAAACGTTGGCGGTGCGTTTGCAAAGCTTATAAGGGGCGACGCACTGCAATACGTACGGCAAAGCGCGCAGAGATCACTTTAGGTTTCGAATTACGTCGGTAGCTGACCCAGCGATTGTCATGACAGCCAAAAATAGTGTAAACGCTTGTAATAAGTGGATGCCGAGATGCAAACGAGAACAATGGGAGCCGCACATGTATCAGGAGCGCGAACGCAATTAGGAAAAAAAAAAAAAAAAGAACATAGCACACAGTGCTGAACTTCCAACTTTTTGCTAATTGTGTCTGCGCTGCTGATAGAAACGGATCGTAACCAAACTATATAGCCCGGTAGAGATCGTGTTATTCAGTAGTAGCCGCGATATGGTTTCTGGTGAAAATTCATTACGCGGACGTTTCAAAGACTTTAAAAAGTGCTTCCTCAAGCACCAGCAGGACGAGAAAATGCAAACAACTACACGTGACAACCAAACAAAGAATTCAAGCGAACAAATCAGGTCTGCAGTCATCGACAGCGCCATATTTGCCAGCCGGCTTTCGAAGGGGCTTAAGGTGCACGTTGGGCCACCGACTTCTCCCTAGAGAACCGTTCTAGCGTGCTATTCGCGCTTTGTATAAAAAAAAAAAAAAAAAAAAAAACGATGCAAGTAGTCCCAGCGCCATTAGGCGCAAAAAAAAAAGCAAAAAAAAAAAATTACGGCGTCTTCGCAGTGCGCGTATCGGTTTCACGAACTGTTTTGAGATAACCTTGAGCCCCCCCCCCCCCCCCCCCCCCCCCATATGGGCCTGAACGCTTATGTTCCCGGCACATCGCCGTGCTCACGTTGGGCCCAAGCGCAAAAGACCCGGTAGACGCACGCGAGTAGTCACGTAACCGACCCCCAGCCCTTCCGGTACGCGCGATAGAGTTCAGGACCGCCCGGCACGCTGTCTGCACCGCAGCCCACAAACCCACGCAGATGGAGTGTGGAAGTATATCATACACACACGAGTACGCGAAGAGCGCATGCCCACGATAGCGCTCGAAATCGCGCCGCGTGCCTAAGACGCTCCATGCTGCAGACACTTAATTGTGAGACGCATGCAGCTGAAGAGCTCGCCTACCACACACACACACTGCAATATGCCACCATCGGCTTCGGTGATGACGTCCGCACACGTACCGTCTTTGCCAAAAGTAACCAGGCTGCAGGGTCTGTTTTTTTTTGTCGATATTTTTTGCTCCAGGGCATCAACAGGATATGAGATGAAGGATGAATGAACGATTAAATGAATGGAAACAGGTTGGCTGATTTTATGAAGTCCAGAAGTGAGCGATGATGAGGTCCCTGCGTCCAAGTGACGTATGAGGCAGGATTGGTTGCTGTTTCTCTAGTAAATTCATACCACATCTGAAGCTTTTAAATCTGTGATAACTAAGGGCCAGTGCCTGTCCTCACTTCTTAACGAGTTGTGAATCTCTGGCAATCTTCGTTGGCTTTATAATACAAGTGAGAAGCAAAACATGCAGCCTGGTTACTTTTGGCAAAGGCGATACATTGCATGCAAAGGCAACGCACACGTGCACACCCGCAGCAAGCCGAGGCGCCCTGTCGGACGATGCATCCCAGAAAAGGGGCCTCATCCCTCGGCGTCGTGGCGAGCAGGGGAGCGGCAGCGCGTCCCACGCGTCAGCGACCGGCTCCTCGGCAATTACCATCGCTGCTGCCAGCGAAAGGAGCAAGAGGAGGGTCCAGTCCTGGACGACACCCGACGAGACGAGAGTGCTGCCCTGCCCATAGTCACTGACCTCTCGGTGGCGTGTATTTTCAAACAATCGCGCGCGCGCGTGCGGCTCGCGGATTACGCGCCAGAACACGCTACTCGGCGCGTGGCGACCACTGGGCGCACGACCCTACTCCTAGCAACGCTCGCAAACGCGTAGCGACTCGGCTCCGATGTCGGTCTCGGTGGGGTGCGTTCATTATACCTAAGCTGTACACTATAACTTTCAAGATAGCCTGGGACGGAGCAAGCGCAAGAAAGGCGCACTTGTATATAAAGTATACAACTAAAAAGTTGCGAGAACACGCAAGGTGGCGTATATAAGCAACGATTGCTATCAGCCGAAAACATATTCAGCTGGTGTTCAATAAGTTGCAAGGTGTATTCAAAGTGTGCAATTCTATACACTATAATATTGACATTCCGTCACTGGCCTTAAGGATTGAGTTCAGAGATGTCATGAGGTGAGGTTGTCGAGGTGATGAGTCGATGACGTCATCGAACACAGGTGCCCATTCGGTTTGAGCAGCACTGTTCGGCTCGGCCCTGCCGAATATACCGGCCTCTCAGCGTTACGAAATTGCAGTGGGACAAAGTGCAACAAATCAGACCCCGCACCTATATATGCGCCCTGTTCTGCAGCGCCTACAACTCGCCTTGCCGTCGTTGCTATAGGCAAGAAATCCTATAAATACTCAAATGCTGCAACGACATCAAATGCACGAGTCTGTGGACACCGCCTGTGCATACGTGCTAAGTATGGTATGGTGTATTACGCACACGCAGCAAGCATGCTGTGGTGCATATAGTTCTGGCCTCCGCTGCTTCCGGTTTACACTCGGCACACCATGTAAACGTCTCGGCTGCCCCGTGACCCGAGTTATTCCCGGTAACACAGTTCAGAGTATTAAACCGCGTACACCTCTCGCTCGACTTGCGGCGGCGGTCGGCAAAGTCCCGGCCGCAAAACAACAACATGGCCAGGCGCCAGCGCGCGTATTTCTTTCCGTCGGGAGCGGTGTTTGGCGTCCGACCTCGCGCCGAGCTAGGCTCTATACCTCCTTTTAACGTGCGTTGCTATGCCCCCGTCCTCTGTGCCCTTGACAGTATAGCGCGGACGAGAAAGAACACCCTCTCTCCCCAGACGAGCAAGACACAGCAGAGTGCGCAGGCGCACAACGATTGCACTTGCTTCAAAAATGCACATCAGATGGCACATGCTAGAGTGTAACCTTAGAGAGTCTTCCCGGTGGGTTACTCCCCATTCAATGGTATGAGGCGACAACGTTGATGGCACGCGCCTGCGGCTCCTTTGCCGACCCTCGTGCGTGTACAGGTCAACTGTTTATTGATTTTTTTTTTTTTTTTTTGCAAACACTGCAAAGGTCTGCCACTGACAACTGGCGATAATGGGCGGTGCTATGTACTACATGCTCGGGAAGAGCAGCTGGCCGTGCCTACGCACATGCGGTTTGTGCGATCATGCATTTGCCGCCGGCTCTCTCGGGATTCGGGAATGACTCGTAAAGCGCGGCAGCCATGCGTTCTCGTGTTCCCTTTAACAGTGGACTGTACTGTATACATGCACTTTGCTGCTCACTTGATCAAGAATCCGTTAACCTGCACGTTTATCTGATTCACACACGCTCATCGGCATACATTCCCATAAGCTATCACATCATGCGCATGGCCACTCCATACGCCCTTCTTCAGTCAAGCTTTACAAATGTCCCGAGCCTCCTGGAGGGTTCGACACCCGTCTCGAAGGAGTTATACCCGACTTGACAGTTCCTGGCAACTCGGCCATGTCATGCGGTCTCGTGAAGTCGCAGAACTCGACGAATAATCGGGACCCAGCCCTGGCAGATGTGTGCCCATGATTTTTTTCGTCCACAATGCCAACGAAATATTTATTATAGAGACTCGGGCCTTTAAAACGCTGTCGCATAGGACGCCACAAGCTCACACCCCCGTAAAAAGCAATAACGGGGAAAAGACACCGCGACACGGAGACACCGTGAAACATCACCGGTTCTTCAGTGTAATGGACACCAACATGGTTTGACAGATCTGTCAACGGGGCACGTGGAAGCCCTCGAATACACGGCCAGCTTTGTCATCTGGCTCGGAGGTGAACACGCAACGATATACGGCATCCATATGCCCGTCTTCGCGTATAGTTTCGAAATTCAGCGGCTCAAGCCTATAGAGCGCGGTTCTCGGCCGCACTCGGCAGGAATGATGGGAACCTCCTACTCGTGCACTATGCACATTCCGATGAGGCGCACATCGAGCACGCGCAAGACACCGCGGCAAAGGGAGGAGAGCGGGCGCCATAAACGGGCGCTCAACGCGCAGCAACACGCTATATCCGTCCGCACGAGATGAGCGCCGCCTATCGGATTGATGACCCGCGATAGAGATCGCTCGCACGATTACGCATGATGCAGTGAGCACGCCCCCTCTGGAGTCTGGAAGAGCACGTCCCGTCTATGTCTGTACGTGCCTTAACTCGAGACGCGTGCGCTGGCAGAGACGCCGACAGCGAGGGCCCACCACGGTGGCGCCGCAATATAGGGATCGATAGCGAACTTGTCTGCAGGAAGGAGACTGCAGGAAGACCCCCCGATCCATCGATTAGAAACGAAACGAGGGAGGAGAAAAAGAAGAAGCAAACCTAAGACCTGAGCTTACCGCGGGCCGAAAAGAAAAACATGAAAAAAAGGGTGGCATAATATGAAGAGTGGTCGAAAAGCACGGCGACCCGAACAGGTCTATATAACTGCTCCATTCACGGGCTAACTACCTCGCTATTGAGCAGCACGTCACCCACGAGTGCTGTGTTTTGCATATGCGTGCCAAGCACGTGAGCGTCTACCCATGCATCGAACGCGTGTCTTGGAGAGGGGGAGGGGGGGGGGGGGGGCGCTCGCTTCTTCGCCCAGCAGAGGCCACGTTGTTCCTCCGCAGGTGGGTCCGCACATTCGAGGGTATCTATCGGACGCGATCGATCGTTATTTGTCGCGGAAACGAGGTTTCCAAATGTTCTGACGGGATGCACGGAAGCCTCTATACAGCGCGAAGAACGATCGTAGACTCGTGGTTACTATAGTCGGATACAATTGAGGACTGCAGTGACCACCGGGCAGAATGCCTCCTAGGAGAAAAGTAGTGCGCTTTTAAAAGCTCCCCTTCTTTCCTACACAAAGGGCTATAGCCACGCGGCGAAATTACAAGCTCAAGAATTTTGACGCCTCCTCTTCGTTTGACATATCCAGATTGGCCGAGTTCATTTACTCCATAAACTCCATGAACATCACATAACTTCATCTGCAGCGCCTCGAGGCGCTGCAGATGTGAAGTTATGTGATGTTATAAGAAGATAGTGAGAGACCGGAAAGCGTGGCGTGATATGGTCTATAGGGTCACGAAGAGTCGGACACGACTGAACGACTGAACTGAACTGAACAGCGGAATACAGGACGCCGTGGATCATGGCCCCTGGTTGCCAGTTAGTTTTTAAACTTGCATCCCGATATACTGCTAACGCCTGGCTGCATTACCTCGATACTACACCACTCTTGGTACAAGCCTTGAAGGTAGGCGCTGTTGGTGCATCAAGCCGCTATAGGTCCTTTTTTTATGGCGCATACGTAAACAAGGCCGAGACCGGTGCTTTCTAGAAACAGAATTGTGACGCCACGCACCATCCGTGGCATGGGATGGTCAACCGCGAGAGGCGGCACGGCACGCTCGACCGGGCAAGGTATATGTGTGACGTCACAGGTGGGGTGCAAAGGCCGCCTATTTTCAACAAGGCTGGTAAGGCGCCCATCAGAGCCGGTGTACCATTTTACTTTCGGTCAGGGAATGTTGGTTGGTTCGGTTTAGTCAAGGGGAATCGATGCTATCTAACGGTAGTGCGATTGTCTCGTCCACATCCCTCTCGTTTCTTCGCCGTGTTTTCTGTGTGAAGACGAGCGTTATGCTTAAGCAAACCTATTCACTTTGGAAGAGCTTTACTTTCTTGCCCCTGCTGAGGCTACAGGTTGCACTGAGTTAATGCGATCGCACGTAAGACACATTCGAGAACAGGCCGGACACAGCAGGCCTACAAGTGCAGGGCTACACTACACGACTGCAGTCTTGATAACTTCAGCATCTAAGAAAAGGCGGATACAAGAAAAAAATATATATAACGAAGTTAAATGACCAAGAAAGAACGGAAGATGAACGCGAGAGTTTTGTGCTGCGAATTATTCCACAAGAACCCGTGTTTCGATGAACGCAACCTTTCATCTCTATGCGTGACCAGAACGAAGTGCCAGCTCGCTCGATCATAAGGTTCGAATGCAAGGATATACGACAGCAACCGGCCCTCGACAGATGACAAACTGTCCAAGACGAAGAGT